>NC_050513.1:10990366-11027838 GCF_002922805.2 Oryzias melastigma | reverse complement strand
CAAATGAAATTTAAAATTTTCCTTTTTTTTTTTTTACAAATTGTTGCGCCCTGTTAACACCAGAGTGGTCGCAAAATGACATGCTGATTGATCTATGGGAACTCATCGACCATCTAATACACATGTGTCAAAGTCTAGGCCCGGGGGCCAGATCCGGCCCTCCGGGTATTTTAGTGCCCGATGTTATCTTGCGCTTATTTTAACTTGCATAATTTTGACAAAATATATTTTTATGGAGAGTAAAATATTGAAACTGATTTAAGGTTTAAGTTGATTTATTCTGGAATAATATTTCTGCCTGTTTTTATTCATATTTATGTTAAAAAGTTACGTTTTAAAATTTTTAAAAACTGGTATTCTGCTAGCTGGAATATTAGCTAAACTCCAAAACAACCTAAAAAACAAAACAAAAAAAATTAGCCACAACAGTTAGCATGTAGTTAGAATATTAGCTAAACTCCAAAATAGCCTAAAATACTCTAAAAAAAAAGCCTAAATTAACTAAAATAGCTAGCGTCTGGCTGAAATATTAGCTAAACTTCAAAATAGCCTAAAAAGCAAAACAAAAAAAGTAGCCACAACAGCTAGCTGTAATAATAGCTAAACTCCAAAACAGCCTAAAATACTTTCAGAAAAAGCCTAAATTAGCTAAAACAGCTACCGTGTAGCTGAAATATTTGCTTAACTTGAAAACAGCCTAAAAAACAAAACAAACAAATTAGCCACAACAGCTAGCATGTAGCTTAAATATTTGCTAAACTTCATAACAGCCTAAAAAAACAAAACAAAAAAATTAGCCACGACAGCTAGCATGTAGCTGGAATATTAGCTAAACTACAAAACAGCCTAAAATACTTTGAAAAAAAGCCTAAATTAGCTAAAACAGCTAGCATGTAGCTGAAATATTTGCTAAACTTGAAAACAGCGTAAAAAATTCAACATTATCCAAAACAGCGAGCATGTGGCTGAAGTATTAGCTAAACTTCAAAATAGCCTAAAAAACAAAACAAAAAAACTAGCCACAACAGCTAGCATGTAGCTGGAATATTAGCTAAACTCCAAAACAACCTAAAATACTTTCCAACTCTTAACATAATTGTAGAATGACTAAGGCATAATAAATCTTCCATAAGGTGAATAAAATGATAAACTCAAAGATCTACTGACTCTTCATATGTTTACATGAGGGAACACCCAAACAAATCCCTCGTGTGCATCATACGTTTAGTCACACAAACCTCCTTAGGGAGATCAAAAAGGACTTTTCCATTTAAGACAGTTGAAAACATGTCTGATGTGTCACTGGTAAACACACGCAGCCTCTTCAGTTATACTTCTGAATTTATTCGGTCAATTTTGGCCGTTAGCCCAAAGAGGAAGTGAGCGGACAATAGGAAGACCTTCTGTCCGGGACACGCTGAGCCCAGCCGGTGTCTCGTCCGCATCTCATCATCCTGGGAGGGGTGTGTGATATCACCTCATCGCACAGACACATACTAATCACTCGCTGATTCCACTGTCACACACTTATTTCCACTGCGAGGACCAAAAGGTGAGCTGTGAGTGGGAGAGCCCAGAGGAGCGGCTGAGTTGGAGATGACAGCATGAGGAGGGAAAAGGAGGAGCAGCTCCTCCAACAGAACCGTGTGAAAAGGCTATTATAGGAGGTAGTGCCCAAAAGTTATCAGAAATTATAATATATTTTCTACATTTCAAATCGTAAAGGTCAAGTTTTCTTGCATATATTCACTTTTTTATGTATTTATAGATACGTTTGATATATGTGTGAACATGTTATGAAAAGGTACACCTTGTTAATTATTTTTAATTGATTGATGTTGCTGAATTCTTATATCCGACTGACGGTTCTTCTTAATTACAATTTCAATATTTTGTATTATAAACAGGCCAAAATTATGTACAAACTGGTGCAAAAAACATAACATTTTAGAACAATTTCTTAATTAAAAAATTAAAATAGGATTGGAAAATATCAGATAATCCTTCAAATATTTACATTTAACTGCATCAGTTCTAAAATATATAAAAGGAAAATTAGTTTTACTACATTCTGTCTGTACATTTGTCTGACTTTTAACTGCCAGTGTACAGTAGGGGTGAAGTGGAAAACAATAGATTTGGCAATGTATCACAATAATTCATTTGGCGATCTCCAGAGAACATGCTTGTGTTAAATGTTCAGTCTTTTGTTGTTATGAGACGTGTCATGTACTTCTTCATTTTTACATGGGAAGGGTACCAAACCAAAACTCTGCCACGTTGCTGCCAGTATCATATGAAAACACTGATTGCGGTTCTTCGTAGTGAGCTCAGATAAGAATTGGTGACACAATGGAGCTGCGCAGCGACTCATGCATGGAGCTACATCTTTAAAAAAATTGTGAAAAATTGTTCTGGTATAGCCTGGTATATATCGCAAAACGCATCATATCATGAGATGTGGATTGAGATACGTACTGTATCATGGGATGTATATCGCAATATGTATGGTATCAGGAGATGTGTATCACTACGTATGTCACGATACGTGTCATATCATGAGATGTGTATCCCAATGCGTATCATATCATAAGATATGTATCGTAATACGTAACATATCATGAGATGTGTATCACGATATGTATCATATCATGAGATGTTTATCACGATACGTATCATATCAGGAGATGTGTATCGGAATACGTAACATATCATGAGATGTGTATCACGATACGTATCGTATCAGGAGATGCATATAACGATGCGCATCATATCATGAGATGTGTATCGCAATACGTAACATATCATGAGATGTGCATCACGATACGTATCGTATTAGGAGATGTGTATCGCGAAACGTATCATATCATGAGATGTGTATCACGATATGTATCGTATCATGAGATGTGTATCACGATATGTATCGTATCATGACATGTGTATCACGATATGCATCGTATCATGAGATGTGTATCACAATACTTATCGTATCATGAGATGTGTATCACAATACGTGTCGTATCATGAGATGTGTATCACGATATGTATCGTATCATGACATGTGTATCACGATATGTATCGTATCATGAGATGTGTATCACAATACTTATCGTATCATGAGATGTGTATCACAATACGTGTCGTATCATGAGATGTGTATCGCGATCATGAGTTTTTATTCATTAAAAATAAGCAAGAAATTGAAAAACAAAGTACTATTTTTTTTTTGGATCGTAATGTTTAAGCCAGGTTTAAAACAACACGTTTATTTGTTCACAATAGCAGAGTGAGTTCTGAAGACTAACAAAACTTCGACAAACATCAGCAAAAATGATGGTAAAATTATCAGTTTACAATTAGAAACGTTAAATTTCATATTTACATTGCTCCTTCATAATTTAAGACAAAGGCTTTCTGTGCTAAGAAAAAAACTGACAGGAAAGTCATACTGCTCATGTTTTCTCAGTGACCTTATGAGAGTGGCAGTCTTGCGTGTTCCTTCCTGTGCGTGCATGTTTTAAATTTGATTATGATTCAGAGCCTTCTAACCGGACAGCATTCCCAAAGGAAGAGTTACAGATTATTGGTTACTTCTAATCGCACTAATCCACTCACTTGTGAGTCCATTTTTCAGAGAAACTATGATCCAGGGGCTTGCCCCTCGTTTGGAAGCAAACAGAGCAAAAGCCTTATGGGATCGTTGAGATAAATGATGAATGCGGACATCTGGAGGGCTTTGTCAGGGGTGTGTTGTCCGCAGAGAGAGCGGAGACTGACCGAGAAGGACAGATGGACAGAAAGTTGGAGAGGGGATGAGGAAAGGAGGAGGAGGAGGTAGGAAATGAAAATATAATGGAGAAAACCAAAAAGGAAATGAAGATCAGCAAGAGATCCATCAGGAAGAAAAATGTGCAAGGTTTAGGTTTTCTGGTTTTGGATTAGTTGTGTTAAAAAAATGAGCTAATGTAGCAATATTTTACATTTATTTTAGCTCCAACTTGGCATCCTCTTATAGTGGTTATCGTGGCTTCATCAAGATAGTTTTTGATTGCAAAACAGGTGCAATCACTGTAGATTTTTAAAAAATTGATAAACAATGAATCCAACAAAATGGAACCTACTATATGTTCCACACTACAAAGCACACCAGATTATGAGCGTCAATAATTTTGTAATTTATGTCATATATAAGGCACACTGAACTATGAGTCACATTAAACAAGACAAGAGACTCAAATATAAGTCAGTCTGTCAGATTTTATTAAATGAATTCACAGTAGTTCTGCAACTTCTTTGTAACATGCTACACATTACCCACACTGGAAGCGTTAGCCACATTAGCATATTCACAACACCTGTAACTCCCAACCTTGTTTAAATCAGAGGTTACTGTAATTATGCTAACATCCAACCTTGTTAGTAATTCGGAAAAAAAAAAACTCACTGTCCGATACTTCTACACATTAGCCCCCAATCATGCTAGCAACTCAAAAAAACTGATAACGCTAAAGCAAACGTTATGCTAGCTCCCAAACTCGTTAGTAACAAGTAAACAAAACACAGTCCGACACTGGTATGCTACCCACATTAGCATAAAAACCCAAACTTGTTTGCAAACTGTTACAGCTGAGACAAATAATACTGTGACTATGCTAACTCCTAAACTTGTTAGCAACATGTAAAAAAAAAACACATTCCAAAACTGCCACATGTTAGCCACGCTAACAGATTCACAAAAACAACCAACCTTGTTTGCAACTCTTTAAAAAGAAAATGTCTAAAACTAACTGTTTTGGCTACACTGACTTCCGATCTGTAACGCGTAAAAAATGACAGTCCAACATAGCTGTACGCTAGCCATATTAGCATATTCACAATAGCAATTAACCTTGTTTGCAACTCGTAAAGAAAAAAAACTGTTACCTCTAAAATAACTATTACTGTAAGAATGCTATCCTTTAAACTTGTGAGTATTGTGTAAAAAAAAAAACACACTAGCGTATTCACGGTCCCGAACCTTGTTTGCGACTCCTAAAGAAAGAAACAGAACTGTTACAGCTAAAATAAACTTTACTGTGACTACGCAAACTCTCAAACTTGTTAGTATCTTGTAAAGAAAAAAACTGTCTGACACGGCTACACATTAGCCATGTTAGCAATTTCAAGAAAGCAACCAACCTCGTTAGTAACTCGTAGAAAAACACCACTACACTTTAGCCATGCTAGCACATTAATTAAAAAATAATAAAACTAATACAGCAAAAACAAAAGTTATTGTGACTATGCCCTAACTCCCAACCTTGTTAGCAACACTGCTATACGTTAGCCACATTAGCATATTTACAATAGCATCCAACCTTGTGAGCAACTCGTAAAGAAAAAAAAAATGTTACCACTAAAACAAACATTACAGTATATGTAAACTTCCAACCTTGTTAGTAACGTCTAAAAATACACAGTCCGACACAGCTATATGCTAGCCACGTTAGCGTATTCACAATAACACCAAAATTCATTCGCAAATCATAAAAAAAAAAAACTATCCCTAAAACAAAAGTTAATGTGACTACGCTAGCTCCCAAACTTGATAGTAACACAATAAAACCACAATCTGACACCGCTACATGTTAGCATAATTTATAAAACACGCAAACTTGTTTGCAACTTCAGACATCACTAAGCACAACCAGAATATATCCATATAAAAGGTACTCCAGATAAGGCCCACTGTCTTATTTTTGAAAAAAATTAAAGCTTTTAAGTACGCCTTACAGTAAGTTTTTAAGAACAAATTTTTCTAGCTTTCTCTCATTCGGTTCTCCCTGATGTTGCTCTCATACTCAACAGCATTTGTCCTCATAGCTGTGATAAATGTCAAACAGAGTTAAAGTTTGGTGGAAAACTGTGCTTCAGAGCAGCGAGGCAAGGGTCACGTAAAGCATTGGATTTCTATCTGGATCGAGCTCGAAATAAATGAGTGGTTTGGTTGCACACAAATGTTTTACAGTCTGGTTGGGCTCCGTCTTAAACAGCTTTAGTGCTAATGCTAAAGTTTGGTTGACTTCCATGGAGCGATTGGAAGGCTAACATTAAGAGATTAGATAGGTAGCGGTTACACCGTTAGAAAAGTGGCACCTTCCCATCCTCGTTAGTTACCGTGACAACAGTCACTCACAGAGAGTCAGACACAAGTAAACAGATTAACAGAGATGCTGGCATGACTTCTAAATAAAGACTTATAATCAAGGAACTTTTTTTCCCAGAATTCCCTTTTTTTTGTAGGCTAAACTGTTTGAAATCGAACACTTTTGTACAAACAGCGATCTGTTGAACGCTTTTACATCAAAGTAAAAAGCGTTTGGGGGGGTGATGATTATCATCTGTACGCCTGCGCTCACACAAACACTCGTGCACACCTCTGCTCATTTTCTGCCAACAAGTGTGGTCTTTTGTTGGGCAATAGCTGTTGTTAGTCTGCAAATTAAAGCCTCCCTGTGATGTACAGCCCTTCAGTCTGACGCTGGATGACTGATTCCTGCCTGTAATCTCCAATCGCTTTGTGGCGGGATGACGTGTTCGTGCCGTTATGTTATCAAAGTGGATAAACTTTATGTAAGATATGATCTAGTACATTTACTCAGGAAGACATGAGGAAACTTAAGGATGTTCATCAAAAGACATCGCAGGTGTTGGGCTTTCAAAATGACTGAATTGACCCTTATTTTGTAAAAACGTTTGATAAAAAGTTGAGATTTTTTCCAAAAACACAAGAAAAGAGTTGATATATGAAGACTAGAGGTATTCTCTATTCTATTCTCAAAGCACCCCATCGTCTGATGTCATCATATTTAGATTTGAATGGCTTTATATTAATCATGATTTAATTGAATGTCAAACTTCAATTATCAAATAATTTGGCTTTAGTGACTTAAGTTGTTCCTCACGAACACAAACAAGATAACAGACAATTGTCGTCAACTAAGCATCAGAAACTATCAAAAATGTAAAGAAATAAGAAGAAATTAAAAAAAATCTTTAGATTCTTTGTCTCGAACACAAAAAGTGATTAGCAGATACAAAGCTACCCAGCTTCAAAACCAAGTGGGCCCCCCTGTGGTTTAAAAGTAGCCAAAAGATGTGTTTGGCCACATTGACTTAAATGGGGACTCAGTGGGTTAGCTTGCTACGCTAGCCAGCCGCCTGGTGGATAGCGTGTTAGTGAGCTCCACTGTAGCATTCAAGGGAACTCCTCTGTAGCATGAGGGTGAGCTCTTCTGTAGCGAGCTATTGAGCTCTGCTATAGCATGAGACAAAGCTCCTCTGTAGCCAGCTAGCGAGCTCCTCTACAGTGAGCTAGCGAGTTCCTCTGTAGCGAGCTAGCGAGTTCGTCTGTAGCAAGCTAGCGAGCTCCTCTACAGTGAGCTAGCAAGTTCCTCTGAAGCGAGCTAGCGAGTTCCTCTGTAGCGAGCTAGCGAGCTCCTCTACAGTGAGCTAGCAAGTTCCTCTGTAGCGAGCTAGCGAGCTCCTCTGTAGCGAGCTAGCGAGTTGCTCTGTAGCGAGCTAGCGAGCTCCTCTGTAGCGAGCTCCTCTACAGTGAGCTAGCAAGCTCCGCTGTATTGAGCTAGCAAGCTCCGCTGTATTGAGCTAGCAAGCTCCTCTGTCCACCAGGCGGCTAGTTAGCATAGCGAGCTAACTCACTGTGGCCAAACCACGGAAACTGCAGACAAACCCAATCGAGACCCGCATTTTCTGCCCACTCTTAAACCATTTGTGCCCACTTGGCTTAGCTGGTTGGGTTTACACACAAATGTTTTCCATAAAATGCCAATAAATGATCCTGCTTCTTGTTCCTGATGCCAAGAACAACAACAAACAAGGATTTAAAAACAGTTCTTAAAGGGTAAAAGACGAGTGAAATGAAAAGAGATTAAAATCGTTAAAGTAGGAAGACAAACAACGCGACAAAGATGCCAAAAAGATCAAGAAAACGTAAGAGAAATGGACTCTTAAAGGAAGGAAAGAGACATATGGATCTGATTATGAGTCGATGATGTCATGCATGTATGTCAGGTAATCAGGCCTCAGGCTGTGTGTGTTACACAAGCAGATGTTCGTCAGACGGCGTTAAGCGTGCGGGGCGAGATCAGGCCATATGACGGTTGTGAAGGAAAGTTATTGGGGAAGGTGAGCGTGCCGTCGTCCGTGACTTTGTCTGAGTGGGGTGATGTTACCACATGCTTAAAACGGAGAGCTATGGAATACCTCTGGTCAACATCTGGTTTGGGCATTAAAAGTTGATTGGTCAACCATTAAGAAGCCTGTAGTCGAACACCCTTTAACACCAGAGCTTTAGCTTGAGTGTTGACGGTCTTTTGACTCATCTACCATTCAGAGGTGCTAATTTCGGACACTTTATATTAGTAAAGTGCTTACGTAATCAACTTAAATCAACATTTGCATTTACAATATGTCAAAGACTGGGTGTTATATAGATGTTTCTTAGTGTTAAAGGGTTATGCTATCCGTCCATCCGTTTTCTTGACGTTTTTTTTAACTGCACAGGGTCAAAGCCTATCCCAGTTACTTCAGAGTGAAGGCGGGGTTCACCCTAGGTATTGTGGAACCACACACACCTACACACAAAAACACACGCCAACACCAAAGGGACAATTAAGCGTCACCAATCAATCTATGAAACATGTTTTTGGACCGTGGTAAGATGCTGGAGTGGCTGGAGAAAACCCACGCATGCACGAGGAGAAAACAGACAGCACACAGAAAGGATCTTTAAGGGATTTGAACCGGGGCCTTTTTCCCATGAGTCAACAGGGCTGACCACCACACCCCGATGTAGCCATAATTGTCTATGTGCTATTTCTACTACACATTCTTCATAGATTTATTGTTCCCCTTGTTCTGTCATGACCAACATTTTCAGGAAACGTATGATGCTTTTCGGAATTACTATAGGCTCAAAAATATATTAACTCGTTTGTTTGCTGTTGATCATAAAAAAAAAAAAAAGATGACATTTTCTCCACCTAAAATGTATTTTAAAAAGACAGTGTGCTTTATAAACTAAAGCTTCTTAGACATGGATAATAGTTGTGCTTACTGATGTCAAAATGATTTTGAGAAGTACATGTCAAAATGTTTGGGTGTTATTGTTAATATGCTAACGTGGCTAACATGTAGCAGTGTCTGTTTTTTTTTTTTTTCACGTGTTACTAACAAAATTGGGAGTTAGTGGGAGTTAGTGTAGTGATGTTTGTTTTAGCAGTATTGGTCTATTTTAATACATGTTGCGAACAAGGTTACAAGTTTTGTAAAAATGCTAATGTGGCTAATGTGTAGTTGTGTCAGACTGGGGGATTTTTGTACATTACTGACAATGTAGGGAGCCAACAAAGTCACAGTAACATTTATTTGAGCGATATTCGTCTTTTTTTTGGTGTTGATATCAATGTTGGGAGTTACAGGTAATGTGAATGTGCTAGCATGTAGCAGTGTCAAACTGTGGTTCCTTGTGCGTTACTAACAAGATTGGGAGCTAATGGGGGTTAGCGTAGTCACAGTAACGTCTATTTTTGTACATGTTGCAAACAGGGAAGAGAGTTAAAGGTATCGTAAATACGCTAACATGTAGCGATGTTAGGCTGTGTTTTTTTTGTGCGTTACTAACAATGTTGAGAGCTAGCGTAATCACAGTAATGTTTGTCTTAGCAGTATTCATTGATTTTTAACACATTGCTAACAATATTGGGAGTTACTGTTATTTTAAATACAGTAACTTGTAGTGATGTCAAACTGTGTTTTATTTGTGCATTATTAAAAAGGTTGGGAGTTAGCGTAGTGACAGTTTTAGCGGTGTTAATCTATTTTTTATGTATTGCTAACAATGTTTTGTAGCTACAGGTATTGTAAATACGCTAACTCATCCATTGTGGCTAACAAATATGCTAACGTGGCTAACATATACGTACGTCGGACTGTGTTTTTCTTGTGCATTACTAACAAGGTTAGGAGTTGGTGTAGTCAAAGTAATGTTTATTTTAGCGTTTCTCTTCTTTTTTTTTGTACGTGTTGCTAACAATGTTGGGAGTTAAAGGTATTGTGATTAAGCTAACGTGTAGCAGTAAAAAACTGCTTTTTTGTGCGTTAATAACGACATTCCAAGTTAGAGGGAGCTAGCATAGTCACAGTAACGTTTGATTTAGTGGCATCAGACTATTTATTTACATGCAAACAGGGTTGAGAGTTAGAGGTATTGTATGCTAACACTTCTAACGTGGCTAGCATGTAGCGTGTTACAAACAAGTTCTAGTGTCAATGTGAACATAATTAATAAAGTCTGAATGAGGGACTAATCTTTGACTCTTGTCTCACTTAATGCACATTATAGGTTAGAAAATAAACTATTGATTGTCGGTGTGCCATATGGTGTGGAAAATACGGTAAATGAGTTTGGTTTAGTCAACCAGCTTGTTTTTTTGTGAGGTCAGTCACTTCCCTGCAATCCACTTCAGTTTTTTGAGATCAACCGAGACTGTGAATAAACGTTTAAACACACAAAGCTTGGAAAAATCCAACAACAAACAGGCCTTTCATCTTCTTGCAAACCGCAATAAACACCAGAAATTGCAGCATTCTTGTCCTGATGTTAATGTATCGCGCTGTGGGAGCCAGCACTGTGTGGAAACTGTGACGAAGCCACCTGACTATCGGGAAAATGTCATTTTGTGTCACAGTCGGAGCAGGATTAAGGCTTTTTTCTTTCTCGCACGCTTCTTCAAACTCATTTTTATGACTAAATTGGAAAGTCACAGGATTCTTATTCAACCAAATCTCATATGTCCACATTCTTGGAGGCAGTGTCAGTGCAGCGTTCATTCCTTGGTGGTTACACAACACATCTTCACTCCCCCCCCATGCTATTCGTCATTTGGCTGTGGCTTGTCACAGCAAACATGTTCATGTGGCCTGCTCTTGTGTTTGATCCTCAACATCTGCTTCAAGTGTGCTCAGAGCTCTGAGCATGTGCAGACCCAGAAATAGAACTTCGGGATGACCGAATTGTTTGTTCTGAGAGCAAACAGTTTGTCGAAGAAAAATAGGAAAGTACACAAAAGTGGAATACATCATGGCGAAGGGATGAAACACCAGCCGGATGGTGTTTAGAGCATGTAGACTTCTGAAGCTAAGATTTTTAAATCTTTAAAATCTGTTTTAGCTTACATACTCTGATTACCAAACTCTGCAGCAAAGAATACCTTAAAGAGTTGAAGGATTAACCTGCAACCCTTTAACACGGAGTTGTCACTAGAGACACCTAAATAACACACTCTTTGTTATTTCGTAACCCTTTGACTCTTCACATAAGCAATGAGAATCAGCTGATTCTGATGTGGAGAAAAGCAGCTTTTCACACCTGCTTTGCAGCGATATGCAGTACATCACTAGCGTGTAGTGTTTGTACAACATTCTGCGACAGAATCGGCTGGAATTATGCTAATTCCGTAGACAATTTAAGTTGATGCGTAATCACTTCACAACTGTAAAGTCTTGCATATCTGCGCAAGGCTGCTTTTCTTCGCTTCAGATTCCAATTACCCCCTGGCTGCTGTGGACAGAGCTCGCCTTCAATGTGGGCGGGGTTAAACGTTTTGCTTTATGGCCATTGTATGAAGGTTGTCCTTCGTCAATGGAAATGCCATCTTTCTCTTTGCATTTTCCAAGTTTCTATGTGCAAAATTGCCACCTACCGGATTTGGGAGTGTATCCTGAGAAGATTAAAGGCTAATTGCGCGTTTTTTTGTTGATGCGTACCTCCATTTTGCAAAGATTGATGTTCCAGTGAGACTTACCTTGTTTAGTGAAGGTATTGCACATGGAAACTTGTAAAATACTAGGGGTGTGTTGACAAGAGTGTGATATGCATATCACTATATATACCACGGCTACACCAGAACAATTTTTCAGAGTTGTCATGGTCCAGGTGAAGGTCAGGGCAGGCGTCACGCAATCAGAGATGAAGCAGGGTCAGAAAACAGAAGATCAGATCCAGAATGAAATGCTCGGAAATGCTCAGTAGGGCTTGCACAAACAATACTTCGCACTGAGTGAAGCTCTGAGCAGTGCTAAAGTGTCCTAATGGTGAATGGCAATGAGAGTCAGCTAAGCAACATTTGTGGGGTGTGCTGGGAGATGTAGTATCGTCAGTACTCTGGAGATGGCTCCCGCCGGTGTCCAGAGGGGGAGTCAGAGCGCTGAGTCCTGACAAGAATCACCTAAAGTGGGCGGAGTGCCTGATTATGACAGCTCTGTGTCTAGCTAGCGTAAATCTTCACCACTGCGACATAATAATGTCAAGCAATAGCAGAAATCTCCAGCAATTTTGTTTTGAACCAGATGCCAAACGGAATATCCCAGTATATCGCTGAATCGATTTTTCCCTACAACCTTACCTATCTGTACTTTTACCACATTATTGTACAAAAACATCTCCAGAGCCTTGTGTTATGTCCAGTTTGTTACACACTGGAATGTTCAAATATTTTAAACTTTCTAAGAATTTGCGCCTCAATGCAAGCTCCAGTTAAGAGTCTGCTTCTAACAAACTCCAAGATGATTGGATATGTTAAAATATGCTTATTAAATTTAGCTAACAATCGGACATTTCTGCTCTGGACATGGCGAGAGTATTCATACTTAAGGAGAAAGGACAGATTGGAACTGGGACTGCCGTATCTGCAGCTGATAAATGACATGCTTGTGTTATTAAATAACAGTCTGGCACCGGGGTTGCTTTGAATTAATCCAACAAATATCCGTTTCCCTTCAGCCCGGCTGGCAGAGCTCATAACGTTTAACAACCCTGACCTCAACCGCTGCCGAAGCCACGACACATTTAATTTGGAAAGCAGGAGACGGGAAGCCTCTTGCTTTTATTCCACTCCTGGAAGTGCTTATAGCTCCCAGAACGTATGTCCACGGCTCTAATCTGCTGTCTTATTGTATTGTCAAGCTGCTTTTGCTGCAGGTTTATCAGGACCTTCTGGCTAAAATGTTCTTGCAGCATCAACACCCCCCATTGTTTTATTGAAGCATATTTTTCTTACAACAATAGACGCTGACAGCAATGACCTTTCTGACACACTGTTCTAATACGGGTCCCTAAAAATGACAACGCCGTTGGTGACATGCAGCATTAATGCTTTTATAAATACAGGTTGAGAAATGGATGAGTTGTGGGGAGTGTTGTGAACAATGCTGCACTGATGGAGAGCTGCTAGCTTAAGCTGTGATTACACAGTAGCATGGAAAAACTTTGAGTTTGTTTGTTGGTGGACATAAAGAGAGGAGTGTCGGCAGAGCTAACAAAGGGGCTACAATGATTCTCAAGGCTTTACAAAGTTGTTCTGAGAATCATTAGAACATGGAAATAAAAGAACCTAAAGTGATTATCACTCAATAAACTAAGGGAACATTTCCTTATAATAATGTCTGTATTTCATTTTACAATTTAATACATTCGATTGATGGAAAGAAGGAAAAATGAATAAAAATGATGTTTTAAGAGGTTGATAGGTGTTTGGAAACGTGGCTACCTCATTGTTTTTGGTTAAATTTAGCTGCTAAAGACCCACTCTGATGAAAATTGTGTTTTTAACCTGTTCTTGTGGCTTTTTTTCTCATAATGGAGGGCATCTATTAAGGAAATGATGATTGAAGTTGCATTTAAGAGTATTTCTTGATTCAAAACGTGAATCAGAAAAACAATGCAGTTTGAAAAAGGACGTATAGATGACGTAGAAAATACGCTGGGCCCAATCCTGGTCTGCTCTTGCTCAGTAGAGAGTGTGCTGTAGCGGGTTACAATTCTAGGACATATATAGATTAGGGCTGTGGAACGTTGCTTCGATAGTGATCCAATTCGATTCACGAATCAAGCTCAACGATTCACGAATCGAATCGAGGTTCTTACTTTTAAATATAATGTTTATTGCTATGTGTATGTCTATTTACCGGACGCATGAAAATTGAAATTATGTGAAATTATTATGAAGATGTGTTTACTTCGCGGCTCTTTCGGCTTTGTTTTAGTTCGTGAACTTAAAATACTACATTAGTCTGCATTTCAGAGCAAAAATACATCGTCCCCAGATAATATTTTGATAATATGTTACTACACTCTACTATATTTATAAAAATCAAGAATCAGCGATCTTGGACGTCGCAAATATTCGTACTCAAATTTTCAGGAGCAGATCGCGAGTAGTCAGTACCCGAATACTCATTACAGCCCTAATATAGATACTAGCTGGTCTGTGCCATCGGTCCCGCCCACAACTCCGAGGTGAATTTCTAAGAAGCTACTGCCGCTCTGCAGGAAAACTATTTTTTGTTGGTTTTGGTAAAAAAACATTGTCAGAATTAAGACGGAATTCTTGTGCTATCCATGGCACGTCAATGTTGGGGACATTGACATAAGCAGAGATGGACAAAACGAGGCTGTTAGCTCGGGTTCAAACGAATTTAAGACAATTTAGTCGACATTTTTCAGCGGTACAGATATCGCCTGATGATGCCATTTTGGGACCAGACGACATTAGCGAGCAGTGATTGGTCCGAGAATCTGTCAAACGCTGCAAACGTTTGACGTTGGGCCAGTAGGCACTACAAGTTCTTATAGGTGCATCTGATTGGCTAGTTTAGAACTTGACTAACTGGCAATAAAGAAAAAATATAATGAAAAAAAAAAAGAAGTTTACCAAGAAGTCTATAGGATTTTGGCTTTCTGGGACCAGTGGGTACTTCCTATTTAGAACCCGAGGGGGGAGGGGGTGATCAGTCCAGTTCTCTCTTTGTACTATCTATGGTTGGGGGTGGGGTTCTGGAACCCACAAGGCAGTGCACTGAACTGAATTTGTATTTTTATGTAAGGGTGGACCCTAGAGATAGCATAAGGGCTAAAGATTATTGGAGTCGGTCTTTAACCCAAATTTACAGCTTTGCTGTCATCGCCATGTTGGCTAGAATCTGTAAAACAGACTTATTAAGACCTCACCTGTTTTATACTATTTGAAGCAAAAATGAGGAAGTTTGCACAAAAATAGTCCTAAATGTTTACTAAACTCCAGAGGTGAAAAGGTTTTTGGAGACAAAGTTTATTTGAGCTATAAAATTATTTAATAACAGAAACCCCAACATGGTCCTTTAGAAGTATTACAAATACTGTGGTTTCATGGATCGTGATTTGGTCCACAGTCCTAAACCGTGAACCTAAAAAAGTAACATTTAATGTATGTCTGCCATTTAGTGTTTTACAGTATGACAACGAAATACTGAACAAATGTAATCAAATAGTTGTCAAATAGAACATTTTTTGCATCATTTTTTTCTTTCCCAGGATATCCAAACATGTAGAGCAGTGAAGCATCTGTGACGGATCACATGTGGACAGCATGACGTACAGAGAATCCCATTTAAAAGTGGAAAAAAAACCAATCAAAGCCACTTCATGCTTGATTCTGTTTTTCACAGAAAGCCAGCGAGGAACAGCCAATACTGCGGATACATTCCTCCTTCTTTAAGTAACTGTAAACAAGCTCTATAGACACTAGAACGGACCCCGATCGAGAGCAAAGGTCGTCGTGAGACTGTTACTATTAGCAACTACAAGACTCTCCTTTGAGACTTGCTGCCTGTGATTATCAAGACAGACATTTTCAAACCAACACTTGTGGATTAAAACTCATCTTATCATACTAAACAAGAATTTAAGGTCAGAGGAGATCAGCCAAATTCCACTATGATTGCTCACATTACGCACCGTCTAGCTATGGTCTAAGCTGTCTGTACAAGTCTGTCAATGCTCGCTATCATGTTTTCTATATAATACATAACAGAAAGTAAGAGAGATTTAAAATTATTCTCGTAAGGGATTTTAATTAAACCTTTTGTTTTAAGAAAAACAGAATTTGGATTTACCCAAAAAGTGTTGTCTCCGTCTACATTAATACATACAATTTGTCTATTGATAAAATAATGATAGTAATGATTGAAATCTGGTTAACCTCAGCAAGATGATGGTCCGCTCCAAACAATTGAGTTCAAAAGAACTATGTGTACAGTTAAAAAACATCCGCTCCAAGACAGTCGGTCTGATTGGGTTTTATAGTGTTGAATTTATGTCCAAAAAGCCTTTAGTCACAACTGTCTTTGAAGGTAAATACTGCGGGCAAAAAAATTGGGTAGGGTATCCAGGTGGAGAAAAAAACAAGATCATAAACCACTAGGTTGTTTGTACACACTTTTTTCCACGGGTGTGCTGCGGGCGACAGATTTTAGTCAACACTTATACAACGCGCAAGAGTAGGTTTAAAGTGGGTGAGATGCTGGGACATTGTACGGACTTTACATATTTTCATGCCTGACAGTTAGAAATTAGGATATTACTCAAGCAGAGTGTAGTATGAGTAGAAATTCTACTGGCGTGCTGTGCACACCTGCGTATCACCTGCGTGCAGTCTTAAGGAGCCAGTGTAACCATGACTGAGTGTGGCAATAGGGCATCGTACTACAGCATCATCTATACGAGTTTATGCAACTTATATTGATACTTCACAATACACTTACTACACACACGACAATGGTACGTTCCATCTTCATTGCATCCTGTGAGATGGCCATAAGAGCCTCAAAAGAACTAGAAGACACATCTTAAGATGCACCACTACTTTCTACGACCCTCCATGACCCAAGAAAACCCAAAGCACCAGAATGGGTCAATTTCCTGTACGGGTGCATGTTACTAAAGCTGTGTTCACACCAAACGCGATTAAATTTAAATTATTCAAATTGTCTCACAGAGACAGAAGTACCGCTGAAAGCAGCCATCATTCAGACGCAGCTCCCACAGTAGACGGTAAACCTCGCCGTACTGGAAGAATCTCTGAATGATCTCATGAACCCAGAGATGGAGGCGTGATGACTGATGTTTTTGCTGGCTTTTCAAAAGAAATAAACCTGATCTCTCAACATCATTTGCTTCCTCCATGCATTGACTGTATATGAGATATACAGATATAGTCATATATTAATAAGGCTAAAAACTTTAGCTCCTCCCACACGCAGCAGAATTGTCAAGTTTATTATTACATTTTTGGAGAAGTACGAATTTTAGGCGCGTGTAAGACTATAATCACAAATACAACTCATATCGTAAAGTAGAATCGTACATTTTTACTTTTTCCTAAATCCTCCACGGCTATTTACAGCATGTAAAAATGTAGATTACAAATGCCGCTGCGCAGTCACCTGTCGATATTGCTGAAAAACTTGCATTTCAGTTGCTGTGCGCTGGCATTTTGGGAAATATGTCCATACTCTACTTTTAAAAGAGGGCTAACTTGTTGCTTAATTACTAGCTAAACTCCAAAATAGCCTAAAATGTCTTAGTAAACTAAATTACAAAAATTATAAAATGTACTATTATGTTACTTTTCTTCAGCCAGAGAGCCACCACAGAGAGATAAAAGAGCCACATGTGGCTCTGGAACCGCAGGTTGAGGACCTCTGGTCTAAACAAACGTAGAAGACACAGATTTACTGTGCAAATCGTATTTGCATTTACTAAATGTAAAAAAAAAAAAAAACCTTTTTAACTTTATTTTTTAGTCCTTTTCTTGCCTTAACGTCAGAATTTTCCATAAAAGTAATATTGCTGACTCAGTGACTCTGAGAGACTGGCACAAGCTGTCTGGTAGCAAAAGATCTGCCCTGTCATTAAATCTGCATTAAATGAAAAGAGATCCCTCAGGTGTGGGCAGAACAGTAACCAAATGTAATGAATCCAGCTTGTAGAGCAACTGCTTTCATGTTTTAGTTTGCAAGGAGATTTTTTTTTTCCCCCTAAACTTGACACGAGTCAGATCCCCATCTGTCCTCACCCCACTGCCTTTCCCCTCAGAGCAGTGACAGCCCAGGCAGAAATTTCTCAAAAATTCCTCTTCCTTGAACCTGTAGTTAAACCGCCTCCCCACACAGACATGAGCGCACAGCGATCCAGCGCACCCCCTTCCTGCGGGCCGCCGCAATGCAGAGCGCCATATAAGGACGGGATGATGTCATGGTCCACAGGCAGGGAGCACATCCTTTATTGTTTGGTCTGACTGCAGGAATGCCCACATTACAGCTACACAGAGAGTGAAGGGAAGAGGAGTCGAGGGTTGAGCTGCCAGATAATGAGCGTGTAGCGGGAAAGCCGGGAAAAGGTAGGAACACAAAAACTAGAGCTGGAATCTGAGGATCTAAAACTTTGAGGAAAGTTAACTCTGCGGCAAGTTTGTGAGTAATAAAGACTCAGGGTTGCATTTTAACAGCTTATTTGGACTAATTTTAGACTCACTTTTGGTGCTGAAGTCGTCACTTAATTCTGTATTTTTAGAGAACTATTTGCAAAATCTAAAAAGTATTTACAAAAAATGAATAAAAAAAGTAAAAAATGAAGACTTGGTTGTATGAGAGGTGAACTTAAAGTAGGATTTGAAATATTTTACAAACTTTAATTAACTTTCTTATGAAACATTTTTTTAAACGCCATTTTATTTGGATCAAACAATAAAATCTAACTTTATTATGTATATTTGTAGTGTTTTCCTTGAAAATAAATCATGAATGTAGCTTTTCTTTCGCCAAAAGTGAGAGAACTTGCATATAAGACCTCTTATTGAAAATGCGGATTTGTCACATAAAATGTGAAATTTCTATGCTAGAGTGTGATTTTTCTATATATTTTTAGTTCAAAAAGTAACTAATACATAAAAGGAAGCCTATTTTTTAAATGTTAACATGTGGAGAAAATGTGACTTTATTTTTATAGCACTTTTCTAACTCATTTACTTAAAGTGCTTTACATGAAAAACATGATTAAATTATAAAAACAAAAAAACAAGACAAGAACTCAAGATTTTCCTTTGGATTCTTTCACTAGTTTTTATGGTTATTAATTATAATATGTTAATAAACCTTTCGATTGCTCTCTAGATACGTACCATTTACTTAGACTTTAAACACCTATGCATCAATCAGCAAACTGCTCTGTGACCCTTTGAGTTGGGATGTTCGTCACAAGACATGCGTGTTTGCATACATGACCTAATCACGTGTGGTCGGGAAACGCGGCCTGACATATGGGCGGCGGGTGAGCCGTAGTTTCCAGCCTCTTGAAGCGAGGTTAAGATGCTCCAAACTGGACATTTCTTTGTGCTTTGCAGGAAGAAAGAAATATTCTTTTGCGACAAAAAAAACATTTTTCACAATCTTTTTAGGAAGTCCTTGAGATGCGATCAGCTTTTCGGGAACTGAGTAATTTGCTTAAAAAAAAAAGAAAAAAAAGGAAATTCTAGGAACTCGTTTAACTGACTTGTCATCAGTTGTGGGTCAGAGCCAGAGGGTTTGTGTTGTCACCCCATCTTCAGAACATGCTCCGTCTGCTCTGAATTATATCTCACAGAAGAATTGATGTCAGATGTGGATCTGCTGCCTAAACGCATTCATCTGTGTGTGTGTCCGTGATGAGAAAAACTCAAGGAACGAGTAATCGAAACCTAATTGTCCTCCCGTGGCGCAAAGTACACGGGTTTGATGTTTGCTTAACGTCCCCGCGTGCAGCTCGGAGGATTCAGTTCAGGGCTTACAAGCTGTTTTTGGGGAAAGGAAACATGAGATCAAGAGAATTTTGAGTCCTTTCTTGGGAAAAAAAAAAGTGCGTTTCTCTTTCTATTTTGGCTGATGACTTCATCAGAAAAACAGCAGGGACTGAGATAAGCCATTGAGTAAATAGTGATTACAGACAAGTATGTTTGCAAAAGAGATGGCTGCTCGGAAAACACTTTCTTCTACAAAATGTTTCATCTTTTTTAAAGGTTAAAGATGTTAGGAATAAAAGTAATTTATTTCTCTTAGTTTTTTTTTTCTCTTTTTTAGTCAAATGCGATATAAATATATAAATCGTCTAATTAGTATTTATACCATTAAGCTTTAATATCTTAAATTTAAAAAACTGGAAAATATCATTCTAAAAATGGAAAAATGATCAAATCGTAAAACAGTCCTATTAAAAAAATTACATATTCTATGTTCCTTTGCCTCTATAATCACCATAAAACTTTATTTTAACGATGGAATAAAAAGAAAATTAAAAAATAAACTTTTAAATGTATAGAGTGAACTAATTAGTATTTATATCATTAATCTTTAATATCTTAAATTAAAAAAACTGGAAAATACCATTCTAAGAATGGAAAAAGCATAAAATTGTAAAACAGTCCTATTAAAAAATTACATATTCTATGTTCCTTTGCCTCTATAATAACCATAAAACTTTATTTTAAAGATAGAATAAAAAGGAAATTAAAAAATTAACTCTGAAATGTATAGAGTGAAGCACAACACGGAATTACACGTGTCAAAATAACTGCGAACATTTCCGCGGGAACGAAAACCGTACCAATCATAAAGTCCTAATCACTGTTCATCTCCTTATAATATTTTATTGGGTGCTGTTCCGTCTACCAGAACCCACATGGGTGTACTTAAACGTGCCCCCTTTGGCAGCCGCTAGCGAAAGAACCGGTGCTCAGAAGTGACCCGCCCCGCCGCAGTGCCCTTACATCACAACCCCAGCGTGTGCGGAATTAGTGATTCCTGAGAGGGGGTGGCGGGGGTGTATTTCTGTATAAACTCTGTGGGACTGTAATTACTTTCAGGAGCTGGGGGAATTCCTCTAAATGTATAAGAGAGTGAAAACGTGGGAGGGGGTGGAAATGGTGGAAATGGTAGAGGGCTGGTGGCAGAGGAACCCCCTCATTATGGGATTGCTCCACGCCAGCGGGGCATCTGGGTGGAAATGCCTCGCAGCTGTTCCCCCCTCCCCCAATCTGTACTTTTGGCACAACCTGAAGCATTTACTGCACGTCAGGTGGCTAATATACATATGTAGAATTCCCAGTATCAATCCTCTGTGGAAATATTACAATAATTATTTGTGGTTTACATCCTGTTTGTATTTAAAGCACTTATCTCAGCTTGTTTTTAAACGTTCTTATCTGTCCGAAAGAATGTGTTATTTACACTTCAATGTACTTTTCAGCAACATTTTGTTTCCTCACTATCAGAGCTTGGTCACAAGGCCTAAAACGCTCAAAGGTCTTCTTATTTTTTAGGATTTTCTGATAAGCTTAGGTGATATATAGCTCCTCCTATTTCAAGACTCACTCCAATCACTCCAAAAATGTAGTTTTCAGGGACAAAAGCTTAATTTCCACTGAGCAGTCCAGTGCGGTACTCTATAGTATAGAGTTGTACGGTACAATTTAGATAATCATGGCGATTGTTTCCACTCAGTTAAGCCTTGCTTCCACTTAACGGTTTGTTTTCACGACGCATTTGTGGTGTAGACCGCTAACTCATCCTGTACCACGCGTCATCAAGGATGGCGAGGACCGTTGGCGGTTCCACCACAGACCAGACAGTCCTTTTCAATACAGACTTGAGACCAAAAGCGTACACAGGAAAATGTAAAATCCCTGCAAACATTGGAACATTAGCTTAAATGACCCAATATAGATAGGTACTTTCTAATTTTATCACTTTATGCCAATCAATGGGCGGCTACAGCAGCTCCGCCCCAATCGTTCTGTTCTACGACCGATAGGAGCTGTTTAATGGCTCCTTTTTACAATTGAAACGCTCAAAATACCGAAGTGTTGATGACTAGTACGAGTTTGGGCGTCAGTTTCTGAATGAAATGAAGATTTTTGGGTGTTTGGATTTTAAATTAAAGTGTACCAAAACACCTTTTTTCTCTTGGTGATTTGACTCATATTAATCAAATGTTCTAAAAATTCATGTTTGCTTCTGTTTTTTTGCAGATTGAAGTTGCTGATTGAACAAGAAAAAGCTTACCAGGAACGCAAAGACCAAGAAAATAACAAAAAGATCACAAGTCTCAAGGAGGAGCTGACTAAACTCAAGTCGTTTGCGTTGATGGTCGTAGACGAACAGCAGCGCCTCACCGAACAGCTAAACCAACAAACAAACAAGGTCCAAGAACTGAGTGCTGGTTTCTCACAAACTCAGGAAGAGCTGAGCTCAGCTAATGCTCGTCTGCAGGAGGAGGAGCAAAAGGTTGTTCGCTTGGAGGCACAGCTGCGTGACCAAACTGACCGACACCATCAGGATCAAGAAGCCATGACGGCCAAGTTTACCAGCGAGGATGCCCAAAATAGGCAGCTGCGCCAGAAACTGTCCGCCCTCAGCCGGCAGCTGGATGAGATGGAGGAGACCAACAAGACCCTCCGCAGAGCCGAAGAAGAGCTCATGGAGCTGAGGGACAAGATCAGCCGCGGCGAGTGTGGAAACTCCAGCCTCGTGTCTGAGCTGGAAGAGTTGCGAAAACGAGTACTTGAAATGGAGGGAAAAGACGAAGAGCTTATCAGAATGGAGGGACACTGCAGAGACCTCAACAAGAAGCTGGAGAAGGAGGCAAACCAGAGCCAGTGTTTGAAAGCAGAAGTCGATAAACTGAACCACAGAATTATTGACTTGGAAAGACTTGAAGATGCTTTTAGCAAAAGCAAACAGGAGTGCAGCTCACTCAAAAGTAACCTAGAGAAGGAGAGGACAGTGTCAAAGATCTTGAGTGGTGAGCTGGAAGTCTTGAAAGTCAGAGTCAAAGAACTTGAAACTGCTGAAGGTCAACTAGGAAAGACGGAGCAAATGCTGAAGGAAGATCTGACCAAGTTGAAGACTCTGACAGTCATGCTGGTGGACGAGAGGAAGGCCATGGCCGAGAAGTTAAAGCAAATGGAGAACAAGGTGCAGAACAGCACAGGTAAGCTTCAGGCGGAACAGGACAAAGTTACGAATGTCACAGAGAAGCTGATTGAAGAGAGCAAGAAGACACTGAGATCCAAGGCGGAGCTTGAGGAGAAGATGTACAGTGCTACGAAAGAAAGAGACGACCTGAAGGCCAAGCTGAGGTTGGAGGAGGAAAAGAGCAATGACTTGGAGTCCAAGCTCAGTATGATGAAGAAACGCTTGCAATCACTTGAGACAATCGAACGAGAATATCTAAGAAACAAGGCAAAAGAGGAGAACATCAAAACCCCTCTTGTCCACCGATTCCACCAGGAAGACAACAAAGTAAAGGACTTGACGCAAGAAGTGGAGCGTCTCCGTCGCAAGTTAAAAGACATGAAAGTGGTGGAAGGGGATTTACTAAAAACGGAGGAGTTTGAGTCGCTGGAAAAAAGATTCACCAGTGAGCAAGACAAAGCCAAAGCCTTGATGGAAGAGCTTGAGATATCCAAAAAAGAGCTCACAAAGTACCAACTGGCTGAAAAGAAAGAATGCAACCAGGAGCATAGTCTCTACAAACGCCTAAAGGAGGAAGAAGCCAAGTCAAGTCACTTGGTGAGAGAGGTTGAGGCTCTCAAAGAGAAGATTCACGATTACATGGGAACAGAGGAGTCCATCTGCCGTATGAAAACGGACCACTCCACACTACAGAGAAAACTCACCCAGCAGGAGGTCAGAAACAAGGAACTGGCTAGAGAAATGGAGACTCTCACTCGAGAACTTGAAAGATACAGGCGATTCAGCAAGAGTCTTCGTCCAGGCATGAATGGACGACGCTTTTCAGACCTGCACGTTTCCACCAAGGAGGTGCAGACGGAGCCGCTTGACCTCATGTCTCCGAACTTCAAGACAATGGGGCCGCTGGAATGCGCCGTGGTCAACGGGAAGCTCTATGATGAGAGCGAACCTGAGGAAAACGCCAACTACAGCAAAGAGATCCAGCTGACCAAATGCGCCACCTCACTCATCAACAACGTCAACAATCTCAACAACAACTTGAGACGAGTGCGAGGGCCGTTGTTCAAGAACAAGGACGCCCCGGCTCAGGTGAACGGCAAAACTCCTCCCAGACAGAACGGCAACCATGTCCAGCCTGGCGATGTGGTGCTTACCCACAGTCCAGGGCAACCCTTGCACATCAAAGTGACACCCGACCATGGGCACAACACGGCGATGCTAGAAATCACGAGCCCAACCACGGAAAACACCCAGTCCTTCACTAGCACTGCCGTTATACCAACAAGCGGAGGTCCACCCAAGCAGAGAATTACCATCATCCAGAACGCGTCCATATCTCCTACTACAAAATGCATCTCTCCAACGACGAGATCCAAGTTTTCCCCCACGTCCGATGAACCATGCTCACCAGACAGGGCCCTATCCCCTCTGACTATGTCGACGCACTCCAGAGCAATAACCCCAGACTCCTGCGGCTCCATAACGCCAGACCGAGCCATGTCCCCCATCCAAATCGTCTCAGTGACAACAAACACCCCTGACCGCATGTTTTCTGGTGAGCAGATGGAGGTCGTCGGAGGCCACACCATCTTCCGCGTCACCCCTGAGCGGCAAAGCGGCTGGCAGGTCCAGAGGTCCAACAGTTCGGGGCCAAACGTCATCACCACAGAGGACAACAAAATCCACATTCACTTAGGGAGCCCGTTCATTCAGAGCCTCAGCAGTCCGTCGCAGGGTCACGCTGTAGCGCTCCAGGAGCAAAGGACTAAGGTGATCGCGAACTGTAGTGCCCCTGCCGCCAAAGGCAACAGCAAAATCACAAGTAGCATCATGATTAAGCCCACCACTTCCCCAGTCCAAAGGCCATCCCAGATTACAGTAAGTAATGCCTTTGACTGACCCAATAACACCCAAACACTCCATCCCATCCTTTGTTCCAAGTCCTGCCTGTGAGATCCAATACCATAGTCCCATTTCCTGTACCCTGATACCGGTCCGTCACTTGTGTGTTGGCAACAGTTTTGATTTTGGTTGAATTGTTTGGTGCTGTGTGATAAGACTGAAAAAACACACTTTTTTTGACTGCATGAAAACTTTCAAGCACTCATCATTTTACTTTGATCACAAAATCCGGGTTCTAACTTATGTGCACTTACTGTATTGTACTCGGCGGCACATTTGCCATGTATTTAGACTCTCCACACAGATGTATCGTGCCAGTTTTATACACATATTCAGCATTAAACATTATAATGAATATGGCTGACTTTTCTGGGAATTAAAGTGTGCAAAAGTGCTTTAAAAAAAGTGTTAGTTTGTCATCCATGCTTGCCATCTTCATTGATTCACTAAGTCCAGCATGTTCTGAGTGTCTCCAATGGAAGGTTACCCAATGGAAAAACTTTACAATAAAACATTTAGCTGCATGCTAAGTAACCATTCCAATCCAATGTGTCTAACGGTAATGAACATTTAAAAATGTACAGATGTCTAAAAGCAGGAAATTGGGCAACCATATGTCTTTTTTTTATAAATGTGTCCTTGCTTGAATAAAAACTAATGGTTGATGTCATCGTTTTCCAGCATATAGAGAAGCCCAATGGCTGAAAATGAAACAAGAAAATGACTTGATGGAAACTCTTAAAACCTGCAAATGGAGCGCCATAAAGTATCCGGTGGAGGTGAATCATGGGCTTGATCTAAAAAAAGCAGCACCGTCTCTCATTAAAGCAGTGAAACATTCACACTTTAGCTGCCCTGGTGGATGAGGGTATAATGTTTTTAAAATGGATTTGAATGTATTCCAGTCAACTTGAGGAATGTTTTGGATCCAAACACGACAGACGGATCTAATCTCAATTTACGTGGGTCAGAAGAATCTGCCAAATTTAGGCACCGTGGTGCCAAAAGCTAAAAAACACTGGAAAATGTAATTAAAATAACTGTAAAAAGTAGAGGTGTGTACTGGAAAGAGTGTGGCGATATGATACAGATCTTGATACCTGGCTCACAATGTGAAATAAATCACAACATATCCCCAAATTGTACCTGAACAATTTTTCTGTATTTTTTAAAGAGTACGTCTAACATAAAACTCAACCTGAATATTAATTTGTTAAGCAATGCAACTGTATCTTATATACAAGTTGGGTTTTTTTTTACCAGTAAAAGTTTACGGTACTTTTCTTTAGGTAAATTAAAAATTATTTGTTTTTAACCCTTGTGCTATCTTAGGCTTGTTTACATTAAAAGTGTGGTCATCTGGACCCAACAAGACAATGTTTAATCTTCAATGGTCATCTGGACCCCACCCCACAAGGATTAAAGGGAACAATCAACATTGTTTGATTTCCACAAAATATTTTTCAGTATAAAAAAAATTGGAAAACAAAATTAAGACCCTGGAGGACTTTCATGCATAATTGATTAAATATCGCCATGTCGGAAGTTGAAATCGATACAAGTATCGCGATATATCGCCGTATCAATTGAAGAAGAAAATACTTTATTACAGACTCAAGGTCCATTTGTCACAAAGACACAACAGATAAAATACTTAAAAGCAATAAAATAAATGTACATATATATATATCATAAAAATGTAAAAATAAAATAAATTAAAAGAGACACTCTTGATAAAAGGTATTGTTTCCTACACCTAGTAAAAACAACTAAACCTTTGACAGTGGCTGCCATCTACTTTTAAAATAAGGTGTCCAGACGAAGCACAAGAATAAAACTTGGAAACTTGGAAACACACGTTTAAGCAACCACTCCTAATGAAAAGTCTACGCAAATGCGCATTTTGGACTTGGGCGCGTTCAAAACTGTTGCATAATTACACAAGTTTTTAAGTCTGTTTCAAGACTCTATGAAGAACAAAACGCAACTTGGGAGTTGTTATTGACTCAGCTTTGGTATTAACGTATGGGTAGCGTCCTTTTATTTCAAGGAAGTGCCAACTGTTTGAAAATTGACCATGAAGGATAAATTAATCAGATCTTTGAAAGAATGAAGCCTGGAGCAAGATCTGCACCACATGTCTTCCAACTGTGAGTAAAGGGGCTAGTATTGAGTAGCGCCAGTCGGGTGTAGGGGTGTGTATTGGCAAGTGTCTGGTGATAGGATACTCATCACGATACATATCCTGATATATTCCAGGACAGCACCAGAAACAATATTAACTTTTATTTTATTTATTCTGACCTAGAAAAAACTTTAACCTTTTTACATGAATAAAATGGTAAAAAATACATTTTATTTAATGACCAGAACATTAAGCGTGCCCTGCATGGTCAAATTCATTCTTACATGAGTCAAGAACCACTAGAAATTGTGTTTTTATACATCACCAGTACCAATTCGGCACAGATTTTCGGTTTGATAGTCATCCTCAGCTAAAGCTAAGTTGTACATGTTTCATTTCGCTGATACAACAACAACAATAAGGTTCATGAAGTTCATATGCAACTAGAGGTCGAGAGTAAGTAAGACGCTGAAATGCAAGTTTGCTTATAAATCATTAATTAAATATCATCATGGCTGCAGTTTAAATCGATTATAGTATCGCCAAATGAATGAAGTATCGCAATATTACGCTGAATAAATATTTTCTTACTAGTCTGATGTGAACACCATATGTTAAAAGCGAGTTCAGCGCATTTTTTAATGTGTACATAGCAATGAGGTGATGCCACACCTCATTAAAAAACGATGGTCAGCCTTTAAAAAAGGTCAAGTTTGTGATACTTTTGTCCTACTATACCGTGTGTCACTTTCAGTAATTGTGCGCAAAAGCATATTTTTATTTTCCTTTTTTTAAATAAGTAAAACTAAAAACTGTAGTTCTTTATGAATATTCCCAAAAGTATATTTGTAATTCTCCTTTTTTAGTCAAAGTTTTTGGGATAAGGATGGAAGATTTTCAGTTTTCTATCAGGAATGGAAAAATGTTGCAGCCAAAGTCCGATTTAAAAAAAAAAAAGGTCAATCTTCCTTTTTTTAAATCTTTTTAGAAAGCCAGAGCCATAAAAATGTCCAACAGGAACTAAACAACATGAATAAGAATCTTTCTGCTTTAGAGAAAAAGCTTATTTTCTCAGAAATGCCATAATTATAGACACATGTTTCTCAGAAATGTGATCCATCCATGGTTTTGTAAGACTAAAAAAAGTGGTAAATCTAGTGATTATCACACTCCATAAAGATCAAACAACACTTGGAGAAAACATGATCTTTGCATCAGAGAAACACTGATGCATTTGCAGATACATTTTCACTGGTGGTCCTCCAGAGCCTGAACACGCAGCTCTAACCCCAAACAGCCTGTTTAGGTTTAATGTTGCGTTGCTCTCATAGATCATGTCCTAGAAAATGAGTCATACGAAAAAGAAAAGCATCCTCCATGTATACACATTCCATCTACTGGGGTTTATGGGAAATAGCAAATTCATTTAAAGCAGAACAGAGAAAAAGATTTAAGGATACATTTTAGTCAAATGTGACATATTTCAATGCAAATCATGTAAAATTGGATATTTTTGGCAAAAAAATAATCATGTTGTTAAAGAGACATTGGAATTAAGATTTAGAAACTTTGTATTCAAAGACCCACTCAGATGAAAACAAGGTTTTGGTGTTTTTAACACGTTCTTGTGGCTTTTTTTAAGATGGAGGACATATATTAATATAATTAAGTTGTATTTCTGAGTATTTCTTTATTCAAAATGTTGTGACTCGGAAGTGGACGAAAAAATGGCGTTCGAAAAAGATACGAGAATACGCTGCATCCGGGTATTTTGCATCATCAGAAGGGAAAGGGGGCGGGGTTGCTCTGCCGCCAATGGTCTCACCTACAACTTAATTTCTAATTAACTATTGAGTTCCCTCGTTAGTCACGGTGGTTTTCTAACAAAAAGCTGCAACGGGTGAAATCCTCAAAGTAGTCGTCTTCATTTTTACAGAAACATAGATGCTTTAAGGCTGTTATGCTGCATTCCCACCAGACACGATTTGTGTGGCGGGGGCTTCATGTTTCAATGTTTAAGTCAATGGTACAGATGTAATCTGAGGTCTTGCGGAGCGATTTTGGCATCGGGAGAGGAGCTGTCAACCGATCAAGGACTCAGCTTTGGGCATGTGACGTTTTCAGCGACTCGATCAAAGGGTGGGGAAAAAAATCCGAAATGACTGCTCAATGTGAGGATTTTCATCCTGAACTTACTGTTTCGCGAAGGCAGGGAAAACCCTGGACAGGTCGCCAGCCTGTCCCACACTTGCCGCCGGATGGACAGGCTAGTGAGCTCCGGTGGCCTGTCGATCAGGCCACAGCCCAGTGTCCAGCAGAGCTAGCTAAAGCTGCCGCTCATGCAGAGCTAGCTAACACCACAGCCCAGTGTCCAGCAGAGCTAGCTAAAGCCACCGCTCACGCTCATGCAGAGCTAGCTAAAGCTACCGCTCACGCTCATGCAGAGCTAGCTAAAGCTACCGCTCACGCTCATGCAGAGCTAGCTAAAGCTACCGCTCATGGTTATGCAGAGCTAGCTAACACCACAGCCCAGTGTCCTGCAGAGCTAGCTAAAGCCAACGCTCATGGTTATGCAGAGCTAGCGTACGCCACAGCACAGTATTCAGAAGAGTTAGCTAAAGCCACCGCAAAGGTTACAGCAGATCTAGCTAACGCTACTGCCCACTGTCCAGCAGAGCTAGCTAAAGCCACCGCTCATAGTTATGTAGAGCTAGCTACCGACGCTGCCATGTGTCCAGCAGAGCTAGCTAACGCCACCGCCAAGGTTACAGCAGATCTAGCTAACGCTACTGCCCACTGTCCAGCAGAGCTAGCTAAAGCCACCGCTCATGGTTATGTAGAGCTAGCCAACGCCGCTGCCCAGTGTCCAGCAGAGCTAGCTAGAGCTAGCTAAAGCCGCCCAAGCTACAGCAGAGTTGGCTAACGCCGCTGCCCAGTGTCCGGCAGAGCTAGCTAGAGCTAGCTAAAGCCGCCCAAGCTACAGCAGAGCTAGCTAACGCCGCTGCCCAGTGTCCGGCAGAGCTAGTTAAAGCTGCCGCCCATGGTCCACCAGACCTCCACTGGGGAACAACTTTGGCGGTTGCTCCGCAGGCAGGGATTAAAGGTGTCGAGCAAATTTCATATAAAAATTTAAAAATTTCGTATAAAAAAAAAACATCTAATGAAAACGAAAATCGGATCACGATTAAAGATTTGCGTAAACGTGGCAAACTGAACGCAATTTGTGTAAAAGAAAAAGCAAAGAGATGGATTGACAAGGTCAACGGCCAATCAGGATGCAGAACACAATGTCTTAAAATGAAAAATTTGAAGAAAAAAAAAGCGAGATCTTGAAAGACAAACAGTGTAATGCCGCTCTGCAGAAACTAAGTCCCAGAAAATGACACATTTTTTTGATTTTCACTAAGAATTACAAAACTACCAAGATTTTAAAATAGATCAAAAGCTGATCAGAGTCAGTCTTTGAAGACAACAACTCAAACAACCAAAGCTGCAACTAGTACACAAATTCTTTTAAATACGCAAAAAACACCAGTCGACAAAAGAGCAAAGAGATGACTAAATGAGGTATAAAACTGATTGACTGACAAGACACGCAGCTGCAGAGACCAAATCTAAAGGCGTCTGGGTGCAACCGAGTGATGCAGAGGCTACAAAAGATGCCATTCATTAGATCACTCCTTAAGAGCGAATCAGGCAGCTGGAACTGCCGCCTGTGACCTCAATTACCCCCTTGACTCACTCGAGGCTCACTTGATTTATAAACTGAGGCGGGCAGAAATCTGCGCGGCGTCCGTGCCAGACGGCTGGGATGGATATGAGCTGACAAAAGCCCCACAGTGATGTTTTGCTTCATTGCGTACGACTCAAGGATTTATGAAAGAACATCAGACAAACTTTGTTCTTCAATTATTGAGCCAAAAAGATCCAAAAAGATTGAACAAAAAGAAAAAAAAAAGGTAATTAAACAAAAGATGTCATCGTGCAGGAGTGTGGGATGCAGAGAGAGCCGCCTTTTTCCCACTGAAAGACAAGCACCAAAACAAAAGTCCTGTTTGGTTTCCATGGTAACAGCTCAGAGCGTAGCAGAGGAAGTGCTCCGGTTGCACAGCCGATACGAGAGCGGAGCAAGCCCGCACTTCTGAAGCGCGTCGGGGCTCCAAAAGTTGGCGATAAAATCCAAATTTACAGCAGATTGGATCTAAAACGTCTCACGGGAACTTTTAGAGGTCGTTGTAAATTTTTCTTGAAATGCTTTTAAAACAAAAAGGTTCTTCAGTTTCAGAGGAGGGATAAAACTGAAGGAAAAGACCTTCAAAATAAAAGCAGAACTGAACAAAAAACACATTCAGATTCCGGAAAATACAGCAGATTTTTAAAGGTGTTACACACTACAGAAACAAAGTTGACATAAATATAAGAAAATAGTCTTTTTTGTCATTATAAAGGATAATTTGTTATATGTAGGAGTTTAAAGATCAGTAGATCTAATCCAGACAATATATACTCTGTAATAGTTAACCAGATTTAAGTAAAATCTATTAACAAATCCTGAAGGATCAAATGCAATCACATCTTGTCAAGGCCAATAAAAACAGGACGAAGTGTCGACTATGAGACAACATCAATAACTGATGCTAAAATGCTAAAATCTACTCAAAGATTAAGGGGATTGATGGAAAATATAAATCCAGCGTTATTGAACATTCGAGATTACCTGGGTTTTTTTTTTTTTGTTTTTTTGTTTTTTTTTCAAAAAAAGTACTCCAATTTATTTTTTTTAAGATATTATTTTTCATCCCATAATAGTTTTGAGATTGTATTGCAAAAGCACAATTTTTATGCAACACTTTTATGAGGAAGGAGATTTAAAGAACTCATAGACAGGCAACCAACATAATTCTGGTGCGTTTTATTTTGAAATCAATGTGCTAAAAAAGAAAAAGAAATTACTAAAATATATTTTTATGGGTGTTTTAAGTTTTCTTTCAACAAATAAAACCTGTAAAGAGCTAAATAATTAAACATATTAAGATTTATAGTGAGTTAAAACTATTTATTCAGCAAGAACTACTATTTTAAGCTTTAAGCAGTGATGGTGTACAGATTTGGCGTTATGCCTCCATCTAGTGGTCAATTTTTAGAACTGCAACTTATTTGTCAAAACACTTTTTTTTTTTTTGCAAACAAGTCAGAATGAGTTCTAAACTCCAAAAGCACAAATACATTATATACATATATTTTATTATTATTATGGGATACTTTTAAGGGTTCTCACACTTAGTTAATCTTGGGGCCACTGAAGGCAGAGTCTGGGTTGTATGGAGTTCTATTTATGCCAAAAATATGTTTTTGCATCTACTGTCTATATCTTTGGTCCATTGTTTGTGTCTACTGAGCAAGTTTATTGAACATTTGTTCATGTCTATGTACTACTAAGCAATATCTTCTACATGTCCCGTAAAAGGACAGGAGCTAACGACGCTAGCAACTGTTGCTAAGGACTTTTCTGACAACAACAATAGCAAATCCAAAGTTTTAAGTATAAAGCAAATACATGCAGAAGATATTGTTCGGTAGACATTGAACTTTCATATTAAGGCGTGGACCGCAAAATTTCGATTTATTAGCGCCCTGGTCTCAAGCTTGTCTTGGTTTCATCAGAACTTCAACATATTTCCCTCCGTGTTTCCCCACAGATCCCTCTAGAAGCATTCCGAAGACCAGGACCGACCAGGATCCCGAAACCCAAGGGTTGCAACTCCCAAAAAGTCAACGGCGCGGCAAATCTGCAGAACAAGAACCACCCGCAGCAGTCGCACAACAACAACCCCAACCTGATGAACCGCAGGCTGTGACCGCACTTTGACGCAAGAGAAAATAAAAACACAAACTTCCTCATCAACCGTTTGAGTATTAGAACACATTTTAGAAAAAATATCTGTTTTTTTTTAAAAAAAACTTTCATCTGTGGTGCTGAAATCTGCCTATTATTGTGTCTTTCTGTGTCAAACGTATAACGGATTAAACATTTAGTCTAAAAAAATGACAATTTAAATCATCTACTGACACATTTGTGAGAGAATATCACTGTGACCACGAGAAATAGTAATCAAATGAATAGTTGTGCTTCTCCACTAGAATTACTTGTATTTTTGTACTGTTGTTTGTATTCATGGCCAGATTTATCGTGATAAAGGAAGCATTCATTACTAGAAATGGGCCACATGGATCCTTATTTTTTTCTTTAAATACACTGGCACTATTGTATATAAGTGATGTATTGACATGAAGTTTATACATCATGTGGATCTCTAGAAAATGTGTTCATTTTTGGTTATCAATAAATGCATTTTATAGTTTGTGTGGGATTTTTTTTTTTTTTGGTGGATTTTATTAAGAAATAAAAATGCTTTTATTTTGAAAAATGCCATTTAGGGTTAAAATGTTCAGTAAAAATGTAAATAAAGAGTATTAATACTCTTTATTTATTTATTAAAAAAGAAAAAAACGTCAATTTGTGCTAAAGAAACAAAAGAAGAAGAATAAGGTAAAAAAAAAAAAACTCCCAAATTTGGGAAAAAAGTTGTAAAAAAAAAACTGGCTTTGATGAAATTTAATAAAAACGTCCTACTTTACGGTTGCTCAAAGCAGAATTTAATTCTTAAATAAACCTATAGATTCAGAGAAGATCAGCACAAAGTTCCCTCACATACAGTTTAGATCTACAACCTTTACTACAACCCAGTTTTTGGAAAAATAAGACACTGATTTGTATTTATATTACTATTAAGATAAATATAAATGAACTGCTCTTTTTTTGTAGATATATAAAGGGGGAAAATAAAGAAAAAAACTTTTTTTTAAATCAAAATATGAGATAGTTTATGACTTTTGGCATGACTTCCTTTCAAAATAAAAGATCATTTCTAAATCTAAAATAAATGAGGACTCAGTAGGTGTTTTAGACGCACTAAAAATCCTTGAATTTGTTCAATAATAGAAAATCTGCTTTATAATCTGATTCTTATTGACCTCCGATTGCTTTTCGGTGGTACATGGAACTCAAAAATCTGTCCAAATGTTTTAAATTTGACTTTAATAAACCACAAAGCTCAACCACATGATGGATTGTTGGAGAATTATGAGCGACAAGATGCTTTTTTTTTTTTTAAAGACACATTAGCTTAAGTTTCAGGTCTGTTGCTGCTTCTTAGAGAATCTAGTCAACATTTATTTAAAAAATCTGAATTATTTTATGTCATAAATAGCTTTTTAACTATCAAAATATGAGTTGGAAGCAAAAACATGTAAAAATAACCAAAAAAAAAGAAACAATCTATTTTACAGAATACATATTATTTATACTAAATGGCGATAAAATGCTTCAATAAGAAGGGAAAATAAGTTATATAACAGAGAAATATAATTATTTCACTAATTTTACCTTATTTAGCTGCAGTTGTGACCAACAGTGTTTGTCAATAAAGTTTTATTAAAACAACCACAAAACAATTAAGTTTCGCTGTAAAAATATTGGTAAAAAGAAGTAAAACATTTAAAAAAACTATAATCCTGAGACAAAACTTGAAAGGGAGGAAAAATATTTTTAAAAAATGTTTCAAAAATTAAAAGAATAGTTTTTTATTTAGCTTTTTCATTCAATTTTTATTATATCATTTAAAAATCATTTACACATGAGCTCAAATAAACCTTATTATTATTTTTGTCTTTTATTTTATTTATTTCGCATTAAAAAAAAAATAAAAAAAATAACATTCTTTTCCTCTCAAACCGTCTTTGGGTCATCCTCGATGTCCAGTCAGAGCCGAATCTACGGCTGATCGCAGCACAGACAGGAAGTGCTCTTTCTCTTCGCCTCGCTCTATCGCGCACACCCAAAAGCGGCACGGCCCCTCCAGAATAAAAGCATGCCGCACATCTGCACCAGAAATCATTTTAAGAAAAAGCAAAAATAAAAGCCTCATGTTGCACCAAAAAAAGTTTTCAACTTACAGCGTGTGTGAAGAATCTCTCTGACGGTCAGGCTGCTGAGAGCCACAGACGCCGTGAACGTGTGCGTGCTGCGCTGAGATGGCGTGAACGGCGTGTGCTGCACGCTTTTCCGGGTTAGCACCAAGGCGTCGCTGAACAGGAACAGGCCCACGTCGGACACGTGCTCGAAGGTCCTAAACGTGTGAAAGAGTTTGAAATCAGGTCCATGTAAAAACTTGAAATCAGCCCTGAGATATAGGACTACGGTGGCCCTGAAGTTCAAATGTAAAACCATATTAAAGATCACAACAATTAAAAAAGTAAAAAAAAATAAAAATAAAAAAAAAAGTTAGAAATCAAAATTAAATTCAATATTTAAATAATTTTTTAAAAAAAAAGTCAAAGTTTTGATGTATTTTTTACAATCCCACGCTGTGGGGCGTTCAGTGTCTACCTCAGTGACTCTGGAATCTGATCGTCTGAGCCCCTGAGCAAGGCAGCATCTTGAGATCCTATCAAGTGTCGATTATCTTCCCTGAGATTCTGCACCAACACAAACAGACTGGATTCATTAAACTTTGAAGGAACGTGTGAAACAAAATGACAAATTAAAAACTAGATTTACTGGACATCCTTGGATCAATCGCTGCGTTTCCTCCATCAACCCGTCTGTCTGGGAGTTTTGCTTCAGCTGGAGCAGAAAATAGGAGTTATTGTTATCTTCTTTGCATCGTTGCGTGTTTGTGTTTACCTGCTGAATGAACCGTCTGAAGTGCAGCATTGTGCTGAGGGCACGGTGGAGGTGTTCGGAGTCCGGGTGATCGGGGATTGTGTGAGAGGACAGAACCTGAAGAAGAGTCACGTACTCCTGGATTCTCCACACCGGACAGAGCAGCAGCTCCTGCAGACTTCACAAACACACACGTTGTGTACGTATCCATACCCTTAAGGTGGTTTGAAAAAGTCCACTAAATAAATAAATAAATAAATAAAGTGTGTGTTTTGTGTGTAGTTACCTGAGCATGTGTGTAGCAAGAGTTCTGTCGGTCGTTTTCAGGAAAGCCCTAAATGCCGGCTTCGCCTCTCTGCACTGAAACGCAACAGTCATGTTGTTAGAGGGAAGACACAGATACTAAGACACAACATTTTTTTTTAATGATTGATATTCGTTTAGCATCAGATTTGCAAAGGTTTATGTCCAACTCATTGACAACATGTTAGTGAATTCCTGCCTTATTACAGGAAAAGTTTAAAATTAATTGAAAATAATTTAAACATTTGAAATATTTAACACGAATAACATCTTTGAGAACGACTAATCATCTAAATATTATTTAAGGTCGCAGATTTACGTTTGTATTTGTGCATTTAAAGTATTTATAAAAACGAAATTATGTAGCACTCACATACCCTAATATAGACAGAAATTGACGGGTTTTTTTTGTTATTGAAAATTTAACGACACTAGAAATTTTTGATGATTTCAGAGAAAATATTTCTAGTAATTTTTTAAAATATCACTAAAAAAGTTATGATAAAAATAAAGTAAAACAATAGATTCAAAACTCAATAACTGATAGATAATTCAGTCAAGCTAGCAAGCTATCTTGCTACCAAGCTAAATAGCTAGCAAAGTAGCAACTAAGCTAAATAGTTAGCAATGTAGCTTTCAAGCTGAATAGCTAGCAATCTAGCTAGCAAGCTAATTAGCTAGAAATCTAGCTAAAAAGCTAAATAGCTAGAAATTAGCTATTAAGCTGAATAGCTAGCTCTCTAGCTAGCAACGTAAATATCTAGCTATCTAGCCACCAAACTTAATAGCTAGCAAAATAGCAACTAAGCTAAATAGTTAGCAATGTAGCTTTCAAGCTAAATAGCTAGCAATCTAGCTTTCAAGCTAATTAGCTAGAAATCTAGCTAGCAAGCTAAATAGCTAGAAATCTAGCTATTAAGCTGAATAGCTAGCTCTCTAGCAAGCAACGTAAATAGCTAGCTATCTAGCCACCAAGCTAAATAGCTAGCAATTTAGTTATCGAGCTAAATAGCTAGCAATCTAATTATCAAGTCAAATAGTTAGCTATCAAACTAAATATCTAGCTAGAAAGCTAAATAGGAAGCAATCCACCTGGTAAGCTAAATAGCTAGCAATATAGTAATCAAGCTAAAATACTAACAAGACAATATTTAGTTAAATTTTAATGAGCGTCCTTAAATGTCTTACTTGTTTATTTCCTTGTTTTCCACCTAAACCCTTGGCCCCATTGTTAGCAGCACAGTTTTTGTAGTTGGGAGACTACTTCGTTTTTTACTTGGGATGAGTACCAAGATGTGAACAATTGTTCTGGTACTGATATATTATGCTACATTTATTGTAGCACATATTGTATTGCCAGACTCTTAATGCACACCCATATACAATAAAGTAAAAATTGGTTACACTCATGTTTGCTTTCGTCAAATTGGTAAAGCAAACACAATACTTACTGTGATAAACCATTTACTGCCTTTGTACTCTTAATATTGTCCTCAAGTTTACCTTTTTTATGACGGATTTATAACCATTTAAAAA
>NC_050513.1:10984546-10990102 GCF_002922805.2 Oryzias melastigma | reverse complement strand
TTACTGCTTTTTCCTCAAGTTTAAATTTTTTATGCAATAAGTTTGATTGATTTATAACCATTTAAAAAAAATAATAATAAAAGAAGTAATAAAATGAAACAGATTTTTTAAAACAGTATTATAATAAAAATGTTGTGTATTTTATATGTAACATAGAGCAATATTTCAAAAAGTTTACTTTATTTAGATTTTTTTGAGGGGGGGGGGCACCCAACAACAGTTAAGACAGAATTATTAAAATACAATTATTGATTAGACTTTTTAGCATAAAAAAATGGGAAAAACAAATTTTAAGTTAGAAACTTGTAGAAATGTAAGGATGTAACAGTGTCTGTTGTAATAACTACAATAATATGAGGCTTAATAAAGATTTATTTTTCATAAATCTCTATGCAATTGTACAAAAGATGCAGATCATCATCCTTACCTTATCAATGGTATGTAGAATGGTGGTGTAGTTGTTCAGATAGTTGGTGTAGACTTTTAATTTGAAGCCCAGCTTTACGAAGACATCTCCAACACACTGATCAGCCCTCCATTGCTGCAGCCTGCTCTGTAAATCTGCATGAAATACTCTTAAAAACAACAAAAAGGAATCCTTTTTCCCTCCAAGCAGTAAATCAAGCAAACAGAACCACAAGAATAGTAGAAATAGAAAAACCTGTTGATCTGCAAAAGGTGAGAAACAGCAGTGAAGATGATCTGGATGTCAGCGCGGCTGAGGATGGCTTTGTGGGAGTTCAGCGCGGCGGTCAGAGGCTCCTGGTATACCTTTGACACCCATCAGGTAAATGTGTTTCAGCATTTTGTAGGGAAACCTCAAAATAACCAAAATATAACTTCTTCCTGACAAGTAAAAATAAACAAATACATATAAAAATAAGAATAAAGCTGGAAAAGACAAGTGGGGAAATTGGCCGTCCCCTCCCCCGCCACCCTCACTGGCTAAGTAGTGCATTGGACAAACATACAAAAAAGGTTGTTTTTTTTGTTTTGTTTTTTTAAATGCTGGCTTTTCTGTTGGTTTATCACCATAGCAACCATTTTACTTTTTGGTCGCCAGGGGGTGACGAACAAGTCTATGTCATTTTTGGAAGAATCTGCAAAAGTAAACTTTTGGATTTCCTTAGCAACACAGGTTTTTTGGTTACTATGTCAACGTTCCTGATATGTTCATATGGTATGTTACATTACTTTGTTCAGCTTGAGCTAGGGATTCATATAGTACATTTTCACAACACTCTTTTGAAAAAAAAAATATGCAAGCAACTAGGAAACACAACTTCCACGCCAACCAAAATCTTCAAACTAAACTTTTATTCCCCCAAATAGCTTCCTAATAATGCATGATAAATGAGGATGGGATACATTAAAATCCTTAGCCGGGGTTTAAATTTATAGGTAGTACTAACAACGAGCTATATAGGCTAGAGGCGCTACGCTAGTTTGTCGCATACGCAAAGTTAGACGTTATATTGGAAAAGGCTAGAGACCTGTTTACTGCTGTGTTACAATTGCACCAACAGAGCCGGAAAAACAATTATGAGACTTTTCACAAGTAAATTATTACTGTCAGCTGATAAAGGACCAATATTAATCATTTTACTGTATCCGCTAAGCAATATCTCATTGCTTACTGCCCTATCCAATATGGCGTCGCTCTTTATGTATCTTGGACAATGGTAACATGGTAGTGTAGCATCTCTAAGCCCAATGAGAGAATTGATTTGTGATATTAGGCTATATAAATAAAATTGAATTGAATTAATTGGGTAAAAGTGTTTTTTTTATTTTTTTTTTAATTAAGATAGCAGCCTCTTCCTGGGGTCAAAGGTCAACAAAACTTAGGCTGTGGTTGTAGATTTAATCTGGTGCGTGAAATTTTGTGAATCTCGCTTAAACAAAAGTATTTTTTTCCCCATAATGTGCAAATTTTAAAAAATAATCATGAATTGACACACTTTGACAAAATGGCTACCAAGCAGTGGGTCCTGTGGCAATCCCACAACAATTTTATTTTTTATGTTTCTTTTTTTTTTTAAACTGTCATTTTCCAGGACATAGTTTCTGCAGTTAATTAAAAAGTTGTCTCTGAGTTTTGCCATGGAGTAAGCCTGCTCCCACTTCCCATCATCCACTTTCAAAACTCCTGTTAAACAGCCCTGACACATCTTTTGGTTTAGTCAGTGGCTTTTGGAATTATTATTTTTTTGGTTGCTTCCCACTCTGTGATGTCAATTTATCAAAATTTTTTGTAAAATTCATATTTAGGTGTAAATTTTTGAGAGTTTTTGAATTAGTGGTGGTGGGGCAAAAATGTTCACTCAAAAGTGTAGCTAGCAAGAGATAAGAACTGCCACGGGACATAATAAGAATTCAAAAGAATAAAACTTCATTAATATTTTAATACAATAAACTCAAACCAGAAAACATTTCAAAATAAAAGCATACTAAACAATTAAGGATCTCAATGGTAAGACGGCGGGCCGTGTGACACATTAGTCGTGTTTCCATTAACTCTGAAATTTCGAAAAACGGAATTTCGATATTAAATTCTCCTAATGGAAACACCACAATTTCGAAAAAACTCGCCTTTTTCGAAATAAAGTTTTTGCGCTTAGAGGAGGTGGTATTTGGGCCGTATCGAAACAGTAGTTTTTCGAAAAACTGTAATGGAAACACTTTTTTCGAAACAAACGAGTCACGTGACCATTAACCGGATATGGCGTTTCGGACAGGAAGCAGGAAAAGCTGGTCAAATGCGCTTTTTCACAGCAACTGGCTGCCTTGAGCACCGCACAGCGGGAGCCACGAGAGGTCCCACAGCATCGCACAGCTCATCAAAAGTTGAGCGTGTCATGCGAAAATGCTGAATCCACAGCTCTTCAGTGAATTCTTCAACCACGATTCCCCAAAACTGTTTGACTCTACGTCGCTCCCACGTTTAAGGAGCCTGCCGCTCCAAGGCTCGGATCAGACGTAGACGTCTTCTCTGATGGGAAGGATGAGAGCTAGCTCCGTGGCAGAAATGTGAATGAATCTACTGCACATGAAAATAGTGTTTATATCCGTCGTCATGTTTTTTTAATGACTTATCGCGGGAATTACTTCGAGTTTTTCGCATAATCATGGTTTAATGGAAACGCTGTTTTTTCGAAACATTGTTTTATCGAAATTCTAGAAATTTCGAAAAAGTTTTGCGCAAAAGTGTAATGGAAACGCAGCTACTGAGTTGCTAAGGGTTTCATTTTTAAGTTTTTAAGAAGTTTTACCTTCAGCACAGCACTCAGCCTCCCGAGATAAAGAGTCTCACTGTGGAGCAGCTCGGATGCTGCTGCCGCTCTCCAATCAAACGCAGACTGAAGACAGCCAGAAAAATGATTTAGGTGTTCAGATTTAATCTTCTCTGAACAAAAAGGTTTAAAGAGCGAGCACCTGTTGAAGCTGGAGCTCAGGTGAGGGGGATTCTCTGTGGTTTTTTTCTTCTCCTCCAGAAGTCTCCCCTTCATTCTCCTCGCTACATCTTTTCAGAAAACTGGACAGGAACTCCACTGGTCTGGTCTGAGGACATAACAAAACACACCTTTATTAATATTTAGTGAATCCACAATGATTTTCTCACTTGTTTAGGCACTGCGGGTGATTCTGACCTCATTCTGCCTTGTGACAGCAGTGAGTCCTCGAGTCAGAGCCACACTGAGCTCTTTAGACACACAGAGATCGTGGAGACAGAGCACCTCTGACAGAAAATAACCTGCAGAAACTCAATGTTTACGATAGTGCCGCCAGGATCCGAGTGTGTCTGTGTTCCTGAAACCCACCCAGAGCTCGACCCCGAGCCTGCAGGCTCAGCCGCTGCAGGGACGTCTCCAAAGAGCTCCTCATTTCCTGTAGCGCCTCCTCCAACCACTCAGCCTGTCTGCACCAGCCGTGCAGCACGCCGTCGTTGATGTACTGCAGCGGAGGATGCTCTCCTGAGAACCCCACGTGCATATCGGAATGTGACCACTCACCGAGGACTACAAATAAAGAAAAAAATATACATGGAGTTACATTAGTGTTGTGAGTGAAATTTCTATTAGAGTTCACTTACTGTTCTGGAAACTTCCTGTAGCAAGACCCACAGGTGATGAGACCTCCAAGCCAGTTAGTGAAGACAGCACGCCAATAAGAGCGATTCCCGCCGCTGTCATGATGCACAAATCAAAAACAACAAAAAACTATGAACACAAATCAAAACTAGAAAAGTTGCATTACCTGTGATGATGCTAGTGTGAAGGCTTTTTGCTGAAAGTAGTCTCTGAAGAGTCTGAAGCTATTTGCTGAAAATGGTGATGCAATTGACTTTAACTGCTGAAGGGATTTGCTGAAAATGCATTTGTGAATTGTTTAATTTGCTAAAAGACTGGACATTTTGTTAAAGAACTATAAAAGAGCACTGAAATTGACCTACATTTTTGAAAATTTTGTAGTAAAATTGCTTAAAAATCTATAATACATGCCAATTTTGCAAAAATATTTAATGTGTTGCTTAAATGAGCTAAATGCCAAATTAGCCCAAAAACCTTTTGTAGATGCCAAATTAGCCAAAAAAGCTAGCGTGTTGCCTAAATACTATCTGAACTCCAAACTAGCTTAAAATTCCTCAGTAAACAAAATTAGTCAAAAACTTTAACCTGTCACTAAAGTAGAAGCTAAACTCTAAATTAGCTTATAAAAAATCTCAGTAGATAACAAATTAGCCAAAAATGTTAGCCTTTTGCTAAAATTTTAGCTAAAGTCAAAACTAGCCTATAAAAACCTCAGATGTTAACAAATTAGCCAAAAACGTTAGCATGTTCCTAAAATATTAGCTAAGCTCCAAATTAGCCTATTAAAACCTCAGAAGTTAACAAATTGCCAAAAACGTTAGCATGTTCCTAAAATATTAGCTAAACTCCAAATTAGCTTATAAAACCTAAGTAGTTTAACAAATTAGCCAAAAACGTTAGCATATTGCTAGAATATTAGCTAAACTCCAAATGAGCCTTAAAAACCTTTATCGATGCCAAATTGGCCAAAAAGCTAGCTTGTTGCTTAAATATTAGCTAAACTCCAAACTAGCCGAAAATTCTTCAGTAAACTAAATTAGTCGAAAACTTTAGCTTGTCACTAGAGTAGAAGCTAAAGTCTAAATTAGCTTATAAAAAAATCTCAGTAAATAACAAATTAGCCAAAAATGTTAGCCTATTGCTAAAATTCTTGCTAAAGTCAAAACTAGCCTATAAAAACCTCAGAAGTTAACAAATTAGCCAAAAACGTTAGCATGTTGCTAAAATATTAGCTAAACTCCAATTTTTTTTTACTATAAAAGGTGAAAACAAAGCCCATGAATATATTTAAAGGGTTGTTTTTAATCGTATTAAAATTATGAAAATTGTAGACTTTATCATTCATTTCCCATGGGGCACTTTTTGCTCAATATTTTAAAAAACAATAAATTTTATGAATACCGAAATTACAAGAAGTAATAACCTGAATGACCCGACTGTTTTGTTACCAGATTTCGGAAAAAAG
>NC_050513.1:10981817-10984229 GCF_002922805.2 Oryzias melastigma | reverse complement strand
CGAATGTTTTGTTACCAGATTTCGGAAAAAAAGGAAAGGAGCAGGAGAATCACTACTGAGTGAATGCTTACTAAGCACAATAAACAACATTTCTATTTCAATTTGCAGATTATAAGGTTTTACCAGAGGCCGCCAGAGGACAGAAGATGTCAATCCCGCCTCCCTCCTGGGCTGGCACCACCCACCCAGAGATCTTTTCCCAGAATTCTCGGTGATCAGGGTCAAGCAGGCTCTTCTCGGTCAAGCAACTTCCTGAAAGCAAAATAAAGTAATTATATTGGGAGTTATATCTTTATATCAAGTGGTGTTTAAAAGATGGAAGTAGCTTAAAATTATCAATTTTTTACATCTTTTGATGTATTTTCAAGATTGTGGCATTTTTAGCCAAAACGTTCCCCCAAAAAACTGTTGTTTTCTGTAAACACAGCAGGTAAAGTATTTTTTTTCCTAAAATCAAAACATTTCTTTTGGATTATTGACAAGGATTTACTTCAAACACACACTTAAATCTCACTTTCGAGCACATGAACTTCTTCTGTTCCCCCCGGGACCAGCAGGCCGAGCCTCTGAACCTGCCGGCCCGAGACGGCTCCCTCCACCTGGGATGAAAGAGCAGAGAGCGCCCCTCTGTGGTCGTAGAGAACCACAGTCACCCCAGCTCTCACACCGCTCAGCACCAGCTGAAACAAACACAAGTGAAATCTCAATCTATGTTTGATCTAAAATAGGTTTTAAAAGTCATTTTAGCTGGGGGTTTTTTTACCTCATAGGCAGGGATTCTGTTGGAGATGAGCAGTAGAAGAGCTGGAGAGCTGCTGTGATGATAGGTGGAGATGGAAGATGGAGGTCTGTCGGAGGACAAGAATCATGGAAAACACTGATAGCCACAACTTTTGTGCCCAAATAGCACGATTTGCACTCCTTTGACATTTTTCACCAAGCCTCTTCCAACTGTAGGGGGTGGATATGCGCTAGTAAACCGTAGAAAAACTGTCCTTCAAGAAATGTCTAAATAGGCTCAGCAACAAAAACTTTATTAATGTTTACATGAGACAATCACCTGTACACAGAGGGGGCAGGGATCCTCTCTGAGCTCAGTCCTGCCGTCACGGTTCGTGCTCTGACCAGACTGAGGCTGGACTCTGATGCCCCTGGAGGCCGGGATGAAGAGGGTCTAGAGCTGAGGGGCGACTCCGAGCGAGGAAGAACTGTCAGGGATCCTCCACCTCTGGCTCCTTCTAGCTTGACGTTGCTGCCCCAGAGTCTCCTGGTACTCATAGTCCATCCTATGTTTGTCACAGAGGATGAGGATGCGACTCATTTTACAGCTCTTTTTATGTAACAGTAAAGTTGATATCAACTCATCCAATAAATTATATAAACTTTAATACCAGATAATAGTTCATTTTTGTCTTGTATGTTTTATCAAAACTGATGCCTGATGGGAGATGTAGTGAAGATGAGGCTCAGGTGAAAGGCAATACTCAGGGGATGGCTCCCTCTAGTGGTCAGAGGGGGAGATAGCAGCTTGCATCCTGACGGTACTTTAGTACAGTTTCTCATTAAACTTTTAATACATTTGTTTCTTAACCTTCTGAATCTTTTAGAATCTTGCTCATTTAATAGTTTTTTATTTTAAAAGAATACATTTCTTATCTTGAATTGTAAGACGAAAAAAAATATCTCACTTTAAGGGGCGCAGCTAGAGAAAAAACAAAACCAATCGATAAAAAGGAAAAAAAGTTTGAACTTTCCATTCCTTAACAGCAAAAAAGCTTTTGTAAACACATATTAACATTTTATTTGCTTATTCCGAAACAAATTAGCGTTTATTAGAATTTTCTAAGTTCAAATTAGCATTTTGTGGGCACAAATGACCAACTTATTAGCATTTTGTGAGTATAAAATAGCATTTTGAAAGGTACTAACTATATTTTGGGGGGGGGTTAGCAATTTGTGAGCACAAATTAGCATTTAATTAGCATTTTGTGGGCACAAGTCAGCATTTTATTAGTATTTTGGAAGTACAAAATAGCATTTTATTAGAATTCTGTAGGTATAAATTGGTCATTTGCAAGCACACATTAGCATTTTGTAAGTACGAAATAGCATTTTGTAAGCAAAAATTAGCATTTTATTAGCATTTTTTAAGAACAAAATAGACTTGTGAGCACAAATTACCATTTAATTTGCATTTTCTAGGCACAATTTAGCATTTTATTAGCATTTAGCATTATTTATTAGTATTTTGTAAGTACAAAATAATTTTTTTTAGGATTCTGTAGGTAAAAAAACTGTAATTTGCAAGAACACATTAGCGTTTTGCGGGCAAAAGTTAGCATTTTATTAGCATTTTCTAAGTACGAAATAGCATTTTGTGAGCACAAATTAGCCTTTATTCAGCATTCTGTG
>NC_050513.1:10974918-10981435 GCF_002922805.2 Oryzias melastigma | reverse complement strand
AAGAACAAAATAGACTTGTGAGCACAAATTACCATTTAATTTGCATTTTCTAGGCACAATTTAGCATTTTATTAGCATTTAGCATTTTTATTAGTATTTTGTAAGTACAAAATACATTTTTTTAGGATTCTGTAGGTAAAAAAACTGTAATTTGCAAGAGCACATTAGCGTTTTGCGGGCAAAAGTTAGCATTTTATTAGCATTTTCTAAGTACGAAATAGCATTTTATGAGCACAAATTAGCCTTTATTCAGCATTCTGTGGGCATAAGTTAGCATTTTATTAGCATTTTTAAGAACAAAATAGCATTTTGTGAGCACAAATAAGCATTTAATTAGCATATTGTGAGCACAAGTTATCATTTTATTAGTATTTTTTGGGCACAAACGACAAATTTATTAGCATTTCGTGAGTATGAAATAGATTGTTGTAAGGCACAAATTTCCATTTTATTAGCATTTTTAGGCACAAATTAGCAATTTGTAAGCAAAAATGATCATTTATTAGTATTTTGTGGGCACAAGTTAGCATTTTATTAGCATTTTGTAGGTACAAATTGGTCATCTGTAAGCACAAATTACCATTTTGTGAGCCCAAGATAGCATTTTAATAGCATTTTGTAGACATATATTAGCATTTTGTGGGCAAAAATTATCATTTTTTGCCTTCAAGTTAGTATTTTATAGGTAAAAATGTGTATTGTGTGTGCGCACGTTAGTATATTGTGCACACAGATTTGACTTTTGTTGCCAAAACTTAGTCATTTGTGTGCACAGATTCGCATTTTGTTGACTTTTCATTGTTTAACAGCTTGATTGCCTTTTTTTTGCTTTTATTTAGTTTTAATTTTAAAGAACATGATGTGTACTAGAGTACTTTTCACATATTTATTAACTCACTTTTCTCCTCCTGAATTCTGCGTCTGGTTTGCAGCCTGGTCTTCCTCTCCCTCCTCTGATCCTCTTCTTCCTCTGTCACGCTGGCGTTTTGCTGAATGAGGGTGTTCCGGATTTCCTGCGTTTCCCGTGAGATGAGCAGGTCCAGGGTGGACACGCAGGAGATGTAGTGGCTCTTCCAAGCTCCAAACTCTTTTTCTGCAGGCGTGTAGGGGAGGAACCAGCCTCTTCTGACACAGCGGTCCACCCACAGACAGTCCTGGAGGGAGAAAAGATGGAGGAGAGCATTTTAAGGAGAAAAAAAAGGTGTTAAAACATTCTTGGGCTCACTCACTTGTTCTGTCAGGGTTCTCCAGTACCAGCTGACCTGAGCCGCTCTGCAGAGGTCCAGAGGGGACAGAAAGGACATAATATACAAGGACAAAAACCGAGGCAGAACCGCTGTGAAGTCCAGTCGGGACGCCGGAACCATCTCCATCAACAAATCCCTGCAGGAGCTGCACAGATTTGCATCCTCAGTTAGTCAGAAGGACTTCAAGCTGAGTCGTGTAGCAGAAACAGAGCAGCAGAAGCAGCATCACCTGAGCTGAGACTTGCTGCAGCGAGCGAGCAGAGACCGCAGCAGGTGCTCCCTTTGTGCACGAGTCCACAGGTCAAACCAGCGTGTCACAAGACTCACTCGCTCCTCAAACAGCTGCACACATTTAAATGGACACCCACATGTCAAATTAACTGTGGATGGAAGGTTGTGGGTAACAATATTAAAAACACAAGAAAACCTGCTTTTTTGATTTTTTTTTTTTTTACTTGTCCTGTCCTACGGAGCCCTGGCAGGACATTTTTAAAACCTGTTCACTAAAATTAATCATTTGTAAGAAGGAATCAGTATTTTGTGCACACAAATTAGCATTTTGTGGCAACAGTGCAGTAAGTTGTGCCACAAATGTGTATTTTGTGGGCACAATTTAATATTTTGTGTTCATAACTAAGCATTTTATTTGCAATTTTGGGGCACAAAATAACATTTATTAGCAATTTGTGGGCAAAAAATTGCAATTTGTGTAGTCTGTGGCCTCGATTTAATAATGTGTGTGAACATTTTATCTTTTTGTTAGTTCAAATTAGCATTTTACTAGCATTTTTTGGGCACAAATTAGAATTTTGTGGTATTTTTAGGCACAAACTAGCATTTTACTTGACACAAATTAGCCTTTTATTAGCATTTTGTGAGCAAATTTTAGCATTTTATAAGCATTATCAAGGTACAAGCCAGCATTTTATTAGCACTCTGTGAGCACAAATTTTAATTTTACTAGGAGATTTTGGGAATAAATTAACATTTTTGGGGGGGGGGCATTTTCTAGGCCCCAATTAGGATTTTATTAGCATTTTATAGGCCCAAGTTAGCATTTTATTAGCATTCTGTAGGCACGGAATAGCATTTTATCAGCAATTTGCAGGCATTTTCTAGGCACAAATTAGCATTTTATTCACATTTTGTGGGCACAAATTAGCTTTTTTTTTGCATATTTGGGGCACAAACTAGTATTTTATGACTATTTTGTGGACACTATTAGCTTTTTTGGATATTGTAGGCACAAATTTGGATTTCATTCACATTTTGTAGGTACTTATTAGCATTTTGTACACAACAATTAGTATTTTGCATGCAGAAATTACTTTTTTTGGCACACATCAGTATGTTGTGCACCCAGATTAGAATTTTGTGAGCACAATTTAGTATTATGAGTGCACAAATGAGCATTTCGGGGCAACAATTTTAGTATTCTGTGCACACAGATTCGTTTTTTCTGACCAGAAATTAGCCTTTTGTGTACTCAAATTGCTATTTTTTGTAGACAAATTAGTTTTTTGGAATCTTCATTTCGAATTTGGGCCCACAAAATACTCACTTTGTGGATAATATACTAAATGCTCATCTGTGTTCACATCATAATAATGTATGCCCACAAAATACCAATTTGTATGCACAAAAAAGCTATTTTTTGTACACAAAATACTAATTCCTCCAAACAAAATGCTTATTGGTGCCCACAAAATATGAATTTGTGGCACAAATTGCTAATTTGTTGCCAAAATTAAAATGAAAATTTGGGTACTCTTTAAGTCATGTCACCAGACGTGCATTTTTTTTTATGTGTCAGTGTCTTTTAAGCGAGCAAACAGTTAAGAACTGAAGGAAGGCCTCTTGTGTTGATCACAATATGAAAATATTAATATAAACCTCTTTTTGGTTTGGGGACTAAACTTTATTTGTACTATTTTTTCCTGTTTAGGGTTTAACATCCATATAATGTTCTAATTAATCTTTAACATAACATTGGTTTAAATATGTTTTTTATTCATTTACCACTAAAATAAAAAATAAAATATTACTACAACTTCTAATAATAATAATACATTTAGTATTGTATTTGTTTTAAATACTAATTATTATTCACTTAAAATAGAGGTTTCTTGGAATTTTTCTATCTAGCTAAATAAATTAAAGTTAGTTCAGACACGAAAGAGGCTCACCTGTTTCTAATTATCCTAATTGGCTAGCTTAAATCCTGCTGCGTCATGCTAGCATGCTAACTTAAATCCAGCTGTGAGTTTACGTCTTTCTCACCTGAAGGTTGCCCTGTTTGTCACAGAGAGGAGTCCAAGTGCTGAAGCGGGTGTCTGACCGCGAGTTCGATTCCCAGCGGGAGTTTGTCAAACTCATTTTTTAAATTGATGTTAAACTTCCAAGTTTATTTTTTAGAACGTCTTAGAAAAAAGTTAGGATTTTGTGGTGGAGTAAGTTAGCTCCTGGAGGGTGTCGTTATCACCGGACGGAGGAGCTGCTGCTGCTCGGCTCGGTAACCCTAGAGACGCGACAACAAAGCGCATTCCTCCACATGAGCATCCTGGAGGGGTCAGAGCAGCAGCGGAGGCACCAAGATGGAAACTTCAGCCCATTTGGCCACAACTTTATGCATGAGGTTCTGTAAGGTTCACGTCACGGTGACCCCGCGTGAGGGCGCGCGCGCGCACTGATTACACAAGAAGGGAAGCAAACTTCTGGACTTTTACAATTAATTTATACATGAAAATAAATGTATATACATGTCTTGATTTCAGTTTTGGTTTTCTATTTCTCACTGTTTCTCTTAAATAAAACACCTATAAAGATGACAGTCAAATTCTTTTTATGTTGGCAAATCTACAAAATGAGCAGGATCGAACATTTATTTAATCTGGAAACTTTGTGAAATTGTATATTTTGCATTTAAATCAGAAGACATGTGGTGTTAAAAATTAACCAAATTGGAAAGTTTAAGGTTGATTTATTAAAAAACATCAACATTCTCATATTTAATGCTACCCTTATATCAATCATTAAGCAAAGAGTCCAAACTTCCAAATTAAATCTAACTGAAAAACATTAAATTAATTATTACTTTTGTTTTAAAAAAAAGTGAAGGAATTACAATTTGACCAAATGTAGTTTGTGACTTACTGATGAAAAAGACCATAGACATTCTCGTATCTTTAATCCCTCAGAATCAATAATAAATGATCACTCAATCAATCACTGAATTATTTAATAAGTAGATTAAATAAGAGACTTGAATGTTATTCCTTTTGTTTGTAATAATTTTGCAGAAAAATCAAAAGACAAAAACATTCTGACAGTGACACTTTTTTTTCAATTAATGACAAAATTGAAACTTTATTTTGAACTAAATTAACACAGACTGGTCTCTTAGCTAGTTGTTTACTGTGAAATAGGAAACAAGAAAGAATAACACATGGATTTTGTAATATTTTTAAATAAATTTGAAAGATTTGGGGCAAGAAACAAAAAAAGAATCTCAAACAATTTTGTTTCATTTAGCCTTTCAAGATTTGTTCATTTATATGTTTTTTACGCCTAAGTCGGTTTAAATAATTTTAATTGTCTTTTTTTGAAGCTATTGTTGCTGTTTTTTATTGCCATGACAATTTTATATTCCTTTGCTGAAATTTTCAAGGTATGCAGATCTGTGAGTGATATCTTTATTGAAAATATGCATCTTTTTGTACATTAAAGACAACAGAAGGGGAAAAAATGCTTCTAGTTTATGCTTTGTAACATTGTTGTATCAAATTAGGAAAATTTGTTTTCACAATTTAGATTAAAAATGGAAAACCAGTTGTAATTCGTGAAAAAAATCACTTGAAAAATAAAAATAATTACATGACACAGACTGATCTTAACATAATTTTCCACATTTATCAGATAAGATTAAGCAGTCCTTCACGCAAAAAAAGGAAACAATGAAAACTGCAATTTAGGTAGAAAATTTTTATACAAAAATAGTATTTGAAAACTAAGTTATACCTAAATGAAAAATATAACATTGAAAATGTATAAAACAGAATCATAGTATCAATAATAGATTAAAATTATGTAAAATTTTTGGAGTGGTGGGGTTTAAATACAAATAAAAAATATTCGTTACTCATTTAAATAAAGAAAAATAAATTGACATACAGTCAAAAAAATAAAGTATACATTTATGTGCCAATTTATTTGATTTATTTTGGTCTATCAATGACTTTTTGAATAAACATTTTCTAATAAAGCTATTCGTGTGTTTATTAATTTATAATCATGTCATTATTCCCCAATAACTATTAATAATTCAAATCTGAGTTCAAAGTCATTGGATTTGTCAGAAGTCGAGCTTAACGGAAACGCCGAGAAAACAAACCGGAAATGGAGGGATCCATAGTCATCTGTAGGGGTGGTCAGACTAAACCAATAGAAGCTCTTTTTTTCCACCTTTATTAGAAATTATATGACCTTTTACAATTATACTAATATTTATTTGCATATACAATAAACAAATATAAAATTTCTTGCAAACAGTGGCTCTTAAAACGGTCAATAGATTTGATGTATAAGTTTGAGAAATAACCAATCAAATTTTGCAACGTCATTCTTCCCATTTTGATCCCTCCCTCTATCAAGTAGCTCTGTTGTAGCTGCTGTTAGCTTACATTTATATAGTTAAATGCTGTTTATTCTTTTAAAGAAATAAAAGGTACGTATCCCAATTGATCATTGAACATATAACGTTCAGGTTTTGATTCTATATGAACCTTTATTAAACCCCCGCAGTATGACCTGCAGCGGGTAGCAGTTAGCATATGAAATGCTAATATAGCACAACTCTAAGCTACCGAATGTATCGTCTTAAAGTTCAGATGAAAAGTTTAGTTTCGTGTCGTTTTAGTTTAAATCATTTTTGGTATGGCCAAAAAGTTTTAATATATATGTATATATTTGGGACTTAATATCACTCAGTTAACAACCTCGTTAGCATTTGGAGGTGAATGAAACGGCTTCACGAGCTTATTCATACTTTATAGTTGAAAATAAACGTTTTTAAGTTTTATTATCATATATTTTAATGTCATACTCTTGAGTCAGCTTTTTAACTTAACGTCTTTGTTGTGTAATAGGTGTTGAAACCTGTGTACACAACCCATATGTATTAATTAAAAAAAACAAAAAAACTTTATTTAATACTTTTAGATGACAAACAGGAAAGAGTACAGAACGTGAATTTGTCAAAATAAACGTCAATA
>NC_050513.1:10970819-10974780 GCF_002922805.2 Oryzias melastigma | reverse complement strand
GCAGTGACTTTCAGCACCGGGAGCGGGTCGCTTCTCATTACCAGATGAGGTCGGTTATATCCGGTGGTGTTTGATCATCATCTCAGACCTTTTTTTACGGAAGCCGAAAAAAACCTACCCTACTTTCTAAAAACATTTTTGACAGTTTACTTATTATAACGGCATCTACTATCTCATCAAGACAAAAAAATAATAATTTTGTCGTGATTGCAAAGAATTCACTGTAGCGTCCTTCTCTGAGACGCAGAGAGTCACCAAGTCTCTATTATGTGGTTACTGTTAGCCGTACAGCTTACACCAGCAATTCTCAACAGCGAAGGAAACGCTCTCCTAAAGTGGGTTTTTTAATGTCAATTTTTGATTTATTAGAGGGGCTACACTCCTCAGACGCCTCAATTCCACCTCATTCACCAGACTCACCTAATAACTGAACCCTATCAGCCCAAACCCCTGAAAACCGGTTGAACGACAGAACCCAGGGCCAAAAAAACCGTCTCTGCGCTCACTGACCTCCAGACATTAGCAGAACCCAATCGTCCACCCAGCCCAACTCAATCCCCTACAATACACAAGTCAAAGTCAAGGCTTGGGGCCCGGATTCGGCCCTCCAGATCATTTTATTTTATTAGCCCGATGTTAACTTGCGCTTATTTCTAACTTGTATAATTTTGACAATTTTTTTTAATTTTTTTTTATGGAAAGTAAAATATTGGAAGTAATCTAAGGTTTAAGTTGATTTATTCTGGAATAATATTCCTGCCTTTTTATTATTCATAATTATGTTTAAAAAGTTATGTTTTAAAGTTTTAAAAATTAAAATTCTGCTAGCTGCTAGCACTATTTTGGCATTTACTAAGATTTTTTAGGCTAATTTAGCATTTAGCTAATATTTCAGCTACATGCTAACTGTTTTGGCAAATTTAAGCTTTTTTTAGGCTGTTTGAATTTAGCTAATATTTTGACTACATGCTAACTGTTTTGGCTAATATAAACTTTTAGGCTGCTTTAGTTTGGCCTATTTGGCATTTAGCTAGTATTTTAGCTGGGTATCAGCTTCAGCATCTTCAGCTTTTGGCATTCCCTCTAGCATTATTGCAGGTAATGCTATATACCTAGTTCATAATTATGTCAAAAAGTTACATTTTTAAAGTTTTAAAAAATTAGTTTTAGAGAGGAAAATAAATGTTTATCCTGTTCGACCCGCACCCTAAGGTGTGTTCTGGATTTTGGTTCCTTGAGCGATTGAGTTTGACACCCCTGTTTTAACAGTGCTTTGCTACAATTTGGCGACAGAATGACGCACGAGATGCAGAATGGCCTTTAAACTTGTTTTCTCATGATGCCAAAATAGTAGATGCTGTTATCGCAACAAAACAAGTAGGGTAGGTTGTTTTCCGCATTTAACTTTTTCTTAAAAAAAGTAAAAACTTTAATTTCCTGCTTCGTTCTCGTCATTTACAGCGTTGCCTTAAAGTCAGAAATCCGCAAACTCAACATGGTCCATCTCCTGATCTGGGTTCTAATGGCCGCTCAGGTGAGATCAAACTCCAATAAAAGTCGTTTTTGTAGTTTCTGCTTTAACGATCATAAATGTCTCACTTCAGGTGGTCGTGAGCCAGCTGAGCTTGGTGTCGCACAAAGTGGTGGCGTCTCCTTACCAGTGGGAGTACCCCTACCTCCTGAGCATAATCCCCACCGTCTTCAGCTTCTTGGCGTTGCCCCGCAACAACATCAGCTACCTGGTCATCTCCATGATCAGCGCCGGGCTCTTCTGCGTGGCTCCCCTCATCTACGGCGGCATGGAGATGTTCCCCGTGGCGCAGCAGCTGTATCGCCACGGCAAAGCGTACCGCTTCATCTTCGGCTTCTCGGCCGTCTCCGTCATGTACCTGGTGATCGTCATCGCCGTGCAGGTGCACGCCTGGCAGATCTACTACAGCAAGAAGCTGCTGGACCAGTGGTTCACCACCACGCAGGACAAGAAGAAGAAGTGAGGGCGCTCTGGCGGCGTTTGGGACGATTCAGCGGGAAGTTTTGTTGCGAGAGAAGAGACTCTTAGCTGCTGCTGAGCATCATTTTCTATATTTAATAATGGACAGTGGTGATTTCATCGTCTGTAGAAAATCAATCCTGTGATTCCACAATGAGTTTTCTTTGCCATTTCATTAAAAAAGTACATTTAATTGCTTTGTATAAAAGAGTAAAATGTTTCTTCAAGCAAAAACAAATTTGAATATTTCATTAAGGTTGAACCATCCTTGAAAATAACTTTTATAACCAGTCGTTTTGCCTTTTCCCACTTTATTGAGACAGTAAACACACCATATAACCACCCAAAAAATAAATGTACAAGTTTTCACCATAAACATATTTCATAATGGTTACAATGTATTAACAGCAAGTCAACAGCAAGTTAACTTAACATGATTAAAACTGTAAAATTATAACAAAAAAAACATTAAAACAGCCTCAGAATACATAGATGTAACATTTTAAAACAACCAACCCTTTAAAATTTAACAAATAAAAACCCTCTCCGTTGAAAATCTTTTTTAACACATTTTTGTGGAATTTTTCTCACATACATGAAGAAATTTAAGTAAAAAAAAATTAGTTAGATTACTGTGGATAAGTAGAAGACGAAAAAAAAAAAATCTCTGAACTATTATCAACGGGGAGGGGAAAAGGGGGCGGGGTTACTCCGTCCCAACAAGTTTTTGTAATAAATTCCTGCCAAGAAACTCTGAAAATGAAGATGTTTTATGGAGATTTTGGCTAAATATGACATAAAAAAAACTAGACCTGCACAATAAAATTGCAAATTAATAGTGATCGCGATACTCAGCCGAATATGACAAACCTTTATTAAATTCATAAAAAAATGAAATTATTTAAACTTTTAAACGTAACTTTAACATGTTGAGTGCTGAGGCCTTTTATGTTAAATGTTTATGTAGATGTGAGTCATGTGGAGGTTAAGTTATGTTCACTTTTATCTTAAAAAAATAGTTTCAAGTAAGTGGACATAAGTTATTATTGATATGTGGGTTTTTTGCGCCATTTATGTGTCGCAATTCATATTGTAATGGCAATATTTACACTAATATTTATCCTCATACCGTTTTTATAACATGATCGGAGTGGGACTTAATACAAACTATATATATATTTTTAAAAATTAAAAATGTACAAAAATTACAACAGATTTAACAGAAATTTGATTCCTCGTGGTACAATGATTCTCAACAATTCAAAAAAAGTTTGTAAGCATTACTTGGTAATGAACAAATGGCAATGTTTCACTGAAACAACCAGTATCTGCCCTTGTGGGGCAAATAATATAACAGACTCGACTGTCTAACTGACAGTGTTCTTAAACTTCACTCATGATGAAAATACTTTGCCCTCAGGTACATCCGCACCTGGAAAAACAAACAAAAAGAGGAGGGGGGCGTTACGGAAAATAATCAAATAGTTTTTCCATTAAGTCAGAATTTCTGCTGTTGCGCAATTTATAAAGAAAAACAAATTTCTTGCCTTCTCGCTGACTGTTCCGTCTTGCATCAGCTGAGACGGGAAGTCGTTCTCGAAGTTTCGGGCTCTCGGGTCGGCGCCCTTCCTCATCAGCAGCTTGACGGCTTCGACCTGGTGCTTGGTGTTCGGCAGGGAGCAGGCGATGTGGAGCGCCGTGTTTCCGCTGTACGTCTTCAAAACAAAACAAATGGTTGTTTTAATCGGACGCCGAATGAGGAAACATCTGTTCATGTTCCGTGTGGAATGCTAAAATTAGCTTTTATTTTTGATTAAGAAAACACTAACCCTAATGTTAATGAAAGACCGGTATGATCGCTGGCAGAGGAAGAGGTACAGTAGGTCCATATTTGCCTCCTCACACGCCATATGTAGACAATTCCGCCCACTCTTCATTTCCTACGGGAAAAAACAAAAGTCATTTTTTGGT
>NC_050513.1:10964587-10970337 GCF_002922805.2 Oryzias melastigma | reverse complement strand
CTTCAGGGGCTCCGTAATTTTGTGGTAACCGACTATAAAAAGGTTTCCTGAGTGCAAATGGCCATATCGTAGCCTAACTAGTGCTCACCAGATGGTAACAGGAAAAATATATACTTTTTCTAAAAAGGAAAATAAAAATAAATAAATAAAGTTTTTTTTTATTAATTAAAATAAAAATAAAAAATTCTGATTACTCATCGGTGTGCACCAGTTAGTACATTTTTTTTAACTTTAAATTTTTTTTTTTTTTTAACGACCCTTTAGGGTCTCTGTGGTATTCATTGAAACAAACATTTAAACCCAGTTTGGCCCTATTTTTTTTTTTTTTTAAGTATAGCTGCAATGCTCACCTTTGTCAGGATGGAGGCTCCCATGAGCATGAGCGTCCTGATGCTCTCCATGCAGGAGTTCTTCTTCCGCTCCAGCTCTCTTATCCTAAACTCACAGGGGTTTTCCAGTTCCCTCATCTGTTTAACAGCAGCGTTGTGAGACAGAACCGCCAGATGCAGAGGAGTCAGACCTGCAAAAAAATAATAATCCTTTACATACAGATCAGAGTGAAGGATCGCTTCGAGTTTTTATTGAATACTCACCATCATAGTTTATTTTTTCAATGTCAAATGTTTGGCCACTTTCTTTTAAGACCTTATGGATGCCCTGAAGAAAAAAAATACATAAATATACACATTATAAAGACAATTTGTCTTTAAAATCTTTCACTCAAAGTTTCATGATGTGGAAACAGAAGTTTCACAAATATTCTGTTACACATTAACAAGCCCGATAAGCTTCAACTCCAGTTTAAAAGCCTGGTTTCATTATAACTAATTCAGGAAGATAAAGAGCTGAACAAACAAAAAACTACCACAATCCAGCTGACTTTTTAATAAAATACCTTAAACTATAGGAATCATTTACTTTCAAAGGTAAAAAGTAGGACAAACTCCCAATTAAAAGCATTTTTTGATGAATTGTAAACAAAAGTTTTCAAAAAACGGCATTACTTAAAATCAGTTTTTGCACTTATTTATTTTAGAGCTTAAAATGTTCAAAATCTCTACATATTTTTTAACTTTCATGTATTTTTGTCAAAATGCATTGTAGAAATGTTCCATTTCAAATACATTTGCAAGACAAGTGCACCAGATCTGTGCAGAAAGAAAACAAAGAAAACACTTTTGGGGGTGTTTGAAAAAAATATTTCAACAATTTAAGAAAAATAAATATTGGAATAATTTAATTGAAAAGCACTTCAATCAGATTTTGAACTATTTTCTAATTGTTCTTGGTGTTTTTTTAATTATGATAATAATTTAAAAAAACAATTTTAAGTGTATTCTATTATATAGTTCTACAAAGTGGCATGAGATTGTTAAAACCCATTGTAGGCAACCCCACTCCCTCTTCCCACACCCATAGTTTTTTATGCTACAGAGTTATTCAACCGGCTTTTTTTCCACCTGGTCCTGGTTAACAATGATTTGAATAAAAGAAATACTCAGAAATGTTAGTTTTAATGCATCTATACTGGGCAAAATCAACTTTTTGAGCTTTTAAGTGTATTATTATATTCATTTCTCACTATGAACAACTTCAAAGCTGTAATATGATCCTTTCACGAATTTCTGAGTATTAAACCTGAATAGTAAACCTGAGCTCTGAGAACCACCCCCTCCCAACCCCACGAAAATGAACGGGTCCTAACAAGATGATGTCACAAAGTGAGAACAGCCCCTTCCAGGAAGAGTCTACACTGCCAGAACCATTCCCCAGGCTAACGCAAACACCCAATTTATCTGCTCAGCTAGCGGTGCTCAGCCGCTAATGTCACTGCTCAGGCTCAGGTAGCAAAGCTGAGCCGCTAATCTTGCTGTTCAACTGGCAGTGATCAGCTGCTTGCTTCACCACTTAGCTAGCGGTTCTCAGCCGCTAACCTCGCCACTCAGCTAGCGGTTCTCAGGCGCTAACATCAACGCTCAGCTTGTAGTTCTCAGCCGCCAACTTTACTGCTCAGTTAACGTTGTTGAGTAGCTAACTTTGGCGTTCAGCTAGCAGTGCTCAGCCACCAACTCTGCCGCTCAGCTAGCAGTGCTCAGCTGCTAATTTTGCCACTCAGCTAGCTCAGCCGTTAGCCCCGGCCATCGCCACAACCAGTTAGCGATGGCCGGGGCTACTAAAGGCAGATGTACAGTATGAACGTCCATCTTTGCAAAAGTTGTTTTGTTTTGTTTTCGGGGGCGAAACGCAGACACGGTGCTGAGGCCCGCTCTAGAATGATGTCATAAAATAGGCGGCACCCACAATCAGCGAAAGGCGGAGCTTTAGAGATTGCTTACTTCCAAGTCGGAAAAAAACTCCCAAAAATAATTCATATTTCATAAATAATTTGTTCTTTTGCATTCCATAAGTGATATATGATCATATATGTGTGGATTTAGTTTACTCTGAAAGACTTAAGAAAAGCAAGAAATTTAAGTTTAATTTTCTTTATAGTTATCCTCCATCATCCAAGAAAAAGATGTGAAAAAAAATCTTTAAAGTTATCCGTCCTCTTGGATTGATTCTGACCTGAAGACACTGATAGTATCCTCTCTCGGCGCACACGTGCAGAGGAGAGCGCCACCACATGTCCATGGTGTTGATCTGAGCTCCGTGGGTCAGGAGGTCCTGAAGGATCAAGTGCTGGTTGCTGACAGCTGCTACTTGGAGAGCCGTCTGGGCAGAAAACATGCTTCTATAATACGAGTTATGAGAGTAAAATGCACAGAAACAGAGAAGATTTTCTCCTACCTGGCCATTGTGCTCTTTTATCTCCAAGGTGCCCAATTCGGCCATTTTTGCTGCCAGGACATAGGAGAGAGCCCGCCTGCCTTGAGCTACAGCAAGATGAAGATATCTGGAAAAAAGAAAACAACAGACTTTAGATGATTTTACATAAATAATGAATAAATAGTGGCCTTTTTTCCTCGTTTTTGCCATCTTGACAAACAGGAAGCAAAAACATTTCCACCCACAGGAGTCTCAGCTACAAGGAAGCTTCAGGATGGCATGTAAAAAATAAAAATAAAAAAGAAAGAAAAAGTGATTTACACATTAACATCCTCCAACTATCACCTGTGCTCTATCACCACCGATGACTCACGGAATGCAGCTACGCATTCCATGTAACCGTGGTAACAAACACCAGACTTGTACGAACAAGCCTTTCTCTCAAAACAAGACCTTTTATTTTCCTTTAACCAGAAACCATATCTGACCTTCATTAATGATTCATTTATGCACCTCCAGCCGTTCTAACACTCAGTTAGCAGCTCTACTTAAATGCTCTATTCATTTTTATTATTGTGACAAAAAAGAAATAAACTGTGTAAAAATATCCTCCTCTTGTTCTCCTGTTACTGAGGGCGTTGACCTCAATTGGGGCTTTTGCGTCATCCTGCTTTGTCGTTCTATTAAATAAGACGTATCAAATGACAGATCATAGTTTCCTTTTTATTTGTTTCGCTTTTGGGACAATCGTTTCGATTATATAGCAAAAAGATGAGTTTTTTTCAATGCTTTTGTCCTTTTTAATCAGCTTATATTTATATATATATATATTTTGAAATTAGTCATTTTATCAATTAAAGATTGAATATTTAAAGATATAATTTACTACATGCATGTCCAAAGTGTGGCCTATCAGTCTCCTATTACTTAAGAATTGACCTCAACATATCAAATGACTTATTGTATTTTTCTTTTGTTTCGCTTATGTGACACTCCTTTAGATTATATAGCAAAAAGTTGGGTTTTTCCGACACTTTTTTCCCTAATCAGCTATAAGGAAGCTAGCTTTAGCCATTTTTGTTGATGTAACAAATTAAATTTGTTGCACAAATTATATATATGTTGTATGATAATTCACGTCATCGTGGCATAAAGTGTTCCCCCGCATATTCGCATATCTTTATTCGTGGTTTCAAGTATTCGCAGATTTTTTTCCAATCACGTGACTCTTCCGATTTATCACAAAAACTCTTGACAACTCAGATTGCTTTAAATTTGTGCGTCTGAACAAGGTGCTAGATCGACAGATCTATTTTGCCACGTTAAATCTGGCATGTCCAAAGCGTGGCCTGTTGGCAAATTTCCACTTTTCCTTTTAAAAAAAAAAACAAAACAAAAAAAAAAAAACAATAAAATCCCTTTTTGCATAGAGAATGTACAATTTTCTGTGATTGGCTGTTGTGCGACCACTCTAGGACACTTTTTAGCCCATTTCTAAAATGTCAACTATAAATTAAAAAATAAAAGTTGACAGAACAAATGGAAATTGGTCTATTTTTTGTGTGTTTAATAAATATACCAAGACTCCAACTGTTTGAAAGGATTTCAAAATCAGGAAGTGCTATCAGGAAAGACATGCTAACTACGTCAAGCTAGCTTAGCATTGCGCAAAATGTGCAAAAATTTACAGCGATTTTAGAAAAAAACGTATTTAGCCGTAAAAATAAAAGAATGTCACACATTTCCAGCACATCAAACCTTCTGTGCAAAATGTTAGCACACCCCAGTGCTAAAAACAATTAGCTTAAATGCTCTATACGTACGTGTCTCCGTCTGGATCCTGCCTGTTCACCAGCTCGGGGGGCATCATCTCAAGCCTCTTAGCCTCCTGCTGGATTTGCCAGTGGAATAAAGTCATGGGAGTCTTTTCAGGTGTGGGTGGACTGTAGACGGTTTCAGGAGGGGAAACGGGGTACTGCTCGGCGGGATTGGGGGTCATGGGTGGTGTGAGGCAGGCCATCTGGGGGCTTGAGATGTTGGGGAAAACGTCGCATTTTCCACTTGTGAAGTTGGGGTCAGAGTTCATTTGCTAAAAAGGAATGCAGATGTGTCAATAAAAGCTGGGGACTTTGCAGACTATCAGATCTTCCTCATACTTGAAGCTTCAGCCATCAATCAAAATAGACATGTTTGAGGAGCAGCTTCAACGTTGAAAAGCGTGCGTCATCTTTGACCAACCTGGCGTCTCAGCTTCAGCATTTCTTTGACAGTGGACTTCTTTGAAAATTGCTGGATGGGCTCAGGTGATACGGGCTCGCTAATCGGAGAATAATCTGCATTTGGGAAAAAAATATATATATATTTTACATATTTGAAATACTGCCATCAACCCAAAACTCTGTTTTAAAACTGGGTGGTTTGGAGTTTAACATATGTAGAAATCTCCCTGCAGAGTTTTTGCTGTAAAACTTTACGATCTTCCTTGTTTTCTAGCTTCCTGACTAGCTGGATCAGGTGATTCACGTTCTGACCAAGTGAACGCAGCTGATCCAGGTAATCAGTAACAATGAAGGTAAATGTAAAACAAGTCAGCCGTTCAATGAGATTAATTTTTAATCCATACCAGAGTTGGGTAAAATGGTCAGAATATATAAACTACTGGATTTTAATGAATACATTATTTTTCATTTTCATTTGAGACCATTTTTTGTTTGATTATTAAAATAGAATTAATAATCTATGAATTCTTAAATAGAAAAACTACTTTACAGTAATATATTTGTATAAAGTTAAAATATTGCTACAAAATTTGTAGAAAAGCACTTTTAAATGAAAGAATATAGGGTATTTAGGCACAAATTATTTGCAGGATATTGATTGGACAAGAGACCTGTCCTTAAGAAAGGGGTGGGACCAAACACATTTAGCCCCGCCCCTATAACCTAGCTTGTGTCTGAATTCCTTCCCTACATAGCGCATGT
>NC_050513.1:10963466-10964080 GCF_002922805.2 Oryzias melastigma | reverse complement strand
CATACCAGAGTTGGGTAAAATTGTCAGAATATCTAAACTACTGGATTTTTCATTTTCATTTGAGACCATTTTTTGTTTGATTATTAAAATATAATTAAAAATCTATGAATTCTTAAATAGAAAAACTACTTTACAGTAATATCTTTGTATAAAGTTAAAATATTGCTACTAAATCTTTAGAAAAGCACTTTTAAATGAAAGAATATAGGGTATTTAGGCACAAATTATTTGCAGGATATTGATTGGACAAGAGACATGTTCTTCAGAAAGGGGTGGGACCAAACACATTTAGCCCCGCCCCTATAACCTAGCTTGTATGATTGTGTCTGAATGCCTTCACTACATGGTGCATATTTAGTGCATCTGCCATTTTGTAGAGCTGGAGTGCCCTAGAAATTTCCCAGAAGTCTTTGCGAAAAAACTAGCGTGCATAGATGCTACATTAGTGAACATAGACCATAATGCATTGCGTTTGAGATTTTCATTTTTTAATAAACCATCAACGTTTTCATTATCAGAACACAGTGGGGTCATAAATACATGGTAAAATGCTCGTAGTGTTTTGTGAAATTGGTGACGTCATGCTTCCGGTGTATAAAAAAAAAAATATATAT
>NC_050513.1:10956973-10963333 GCF_002922805.2 Oryzias melastigma | reverse complement strand
TATTTATTTCTTTGGTCGCCATTTTGACCTAGAAATTTCCCAGAAGTCCCATAGTCTCTGGTTCAAGTTTTCGGTGCACAACAGATATACAAATAGTATATGTAAAACGTTTATTTTGTATTAGATTTTTACTTTGGAAAAATACTGATGGTATATTTGCAGTTTAAAAATAGTAATGACTTTATAGTTTAAAAATTAGAGGTGTTTTTTAGTAATAAAGACGAAAGTAGAGGGAATTATGACTTATTTTGTTGCCACCTTTATTAATTTTTTTCTGTCATTCTCAACTTTGTCAATAAAGTTTTTTTTAATGTGTTAATATGGTGGGGCCGGGCTATTTATTTATTTTTTACCTGACAAAATTACACATTTTTTTCCCTTTGGCACATAGAAATCCTAAACACTAAAACATTTCACAAATAAAAAGCGGAAACAATCGAATCATTGTTTAGGTGACGCCTAAAAAGCCACGAACGTTACATGTTGACCTGCTACTAACTTTCCGATTTTTTAAAATTATTTTTTTAAGAATAGATGTCAAAATTCCTCGTTCTTAAAAAGAAAATGTCTGGAAAAAAACAAGATAAACGGCTTCCTCATTCCCTGTTTATGAACAACTTTTTTCCAACATCCGGGTACTTACCTTCGTTATCGCGGTAGAAGCTGGGGTTAAAGTCTCGATACTCGTTCAGGATGTGATCCAGCATGTTTGCGACGTTCAAACGCCCACTTCACCTGAAACTTGGGCTTCGTCTTGAAAAGGTGAAACGAAAATGTCAGTTAAATACCTGTCCGTCAAAAACACCTGGGGAAAAAAACGCCTAAAAAATGGTGCAACTTCCGGTTAGTTTTCTAGTCTAAAATCTATAAATTTTTAGGTCATTCTAGTTAAGAAATCCCCATAAATATAATGTTTTTAAAATAAAATTTTCCAATTTAAGCTTACTGGAAACTTCAAAATAAAAGACAATAAACACACAATAAAATACTCAAATATTTCTATCAAAATGTCAATAAAACTTTAGACAGAAAGAAGCTATTTAAATGATTTTTTTTGTTTGAAGAGTAAATAGGAACATACCTGTCAAACTATATCAGCTGTGGAAAATCTGCAGCTTGAAGAGCAAACAGATGACTGATGTAGAATTGACTTTAGGTTGTTTTTTTAACTCAAAAACTCCTCCCCTGTTGTCTGAGGATTCTCCTCCCACAGAACACTTCTTTTCAAAATCAAAACTGGAATAACCTGATACTTATTATTTAAAAATCTTACCTTTTTTTCCAAACTAAACATAAAAAAGTGGCACCTGTTTGTGTTAAATAACTTCTTTTATTGTGAAATTAAATTGACATGTACAGTTTTTTGTCAAAGACGCAAACAAATCTTCAGTAACAGAAACAAAAATGTCAATTTTACAATAAAAAGATCGACACCTGTTAGTTTTATTTCCATTTTTCCCCTGTTAAAACCAAGTTTAGATCACAGCAGTTTTATAAATAATTCCACAACTGTACAAATAATAAGGAGAAGTGCTTTTTCTTTAGGCAAACGTGTTTGTTCTGAACCTCGTCTGAGAGCCACACAACATAAAAAATAATTGACATTTGTTTTTCTTTCCAACTTCTGACTCACACCTTCAGCACACATTCAGTTAAACTCCCTTTAAGTTTGATTTATTTATGCATTCTTGCGTACGGTTGTTTTTTTATGGTTTGACACTCAAAAATGATAATTTAGTTCAAGTATTATTGATCTTTCAAGCTTAATTAGTCCAGAAATTCAAGAATTAGGTTACTTTGTTTCTCCGAAATGTCATAAAAATTTACTTTTCTTACAGTACAGTAACATTTGTCCTAAAATAGGCCCTTCATTTGAACACATTCCTCCTTTCAGTGCACCTATCACCTCAAAAAATAAAAAGAAAGCAAAAGCCTGTAGTACAAAAAAGATAAAGTGACCAAAACAAAATGAAATAAGAACCTAAACTCATGCAGCTTATTGTCAAAGATCTTTTGTTTTGCTAGAAAGCTGACGCTTGTTGGAGAACCGGTCTGGACATTGCGTGACGAGTGATGCAAATGAACAGCTGATAACTTCTACACAGATTAGATCCAAATTCACATCATTTTTGTTAAAAAAAACATAATTAAATAAATTAGTGAAGCTGTTGTGGTGCTTTAATTCCTCTGGAAAGTGGAGTGTAGGCGGTGGCCCCACCTTCACTTTGCTTCACCCCCCACTCAGAGATTAGTTGTCACCTACAGTTGACCAAAAAAAAAAAAAAAAGTCACAAACTGACATATTTTCCAGTTGAGAGACAAACAAAAATTGTCTTGCAACCAGTAGAATAGAAGAAACGGATCATGAACCGAACACAAAGGGGCCGATTTTTATCTAGAGGCAACTATTTCCTGGTAAAAACACCTAAACTCCAACCACTCTTTTTTCATGAAAACAAACATTTTACTTTAAAATAAATGCATGCCAAGCTCACACTGACACTCCAGACAAAAAAACATCCTTAAATACACACATTTGTGCTCACAAACCATCAGTAAACACAGGAGTGTTGTCATGCGGGTCAGGGGAAGGAAGAAAACACTGACCTGCAATGTATTTAGCACCAATTAACATCAGCATGCTGCCCATGATGTAAAAGCCCAGTGGGACACTGCTGAAGATACTGATTTCCCCTGTTGACCAACAACCAAATCAAAAGGGAAAATGGCTGTAAATGCATATTTTTTTAAAAGTTTTTGCAGACATATTTTGAAAGGGCGCTACCATCCCCCCCAAAAGTAGTTTTATTTTTTAGTGAAAAACTGGTACAGTCAAGGATATATGGTAATACGCATCGTATCGTGAGACACGATATTTGTACCATATCGCCCTCTTGCCAATACATGCCTCACTGGTCATGTGGCTGTGACACCCCCCTCCCCCGACTCTGCCACTCTGGTCAGAGTTGCGAGTGGCAATTGCAGAAAAAAAAGCTTTTTTTTTTTAATTTGGTGGCTTTCTATTGGTTTTATCTCCATAGCAACCATTTTATTTTTTGGTCGCCTGGGGGTGACGAACAAGTTCATGTAATTTTTAGATGATTTTCTTAAAGTAAAGTTTTGGATTTCCATAGCAACGAAGGTTTTTTTTGTCAACCATGCCCAAATTTCTAATATGTGCATATTATGTGTTAGATAATTTTGATCAGTTTGAGCAAATGATTTTTGGTGTTAAAATATCACAACATTCTGGTCTAAAAAACAAGCAACAGGTGAAAGCTACTATTGCTAGCACACAATGCTAACGCTGTTCAAAAACGTACAACTTCTAATTTCAACATTTTTTCCCCAAGTAGCTTACCACTGATGCTCGAGGAGTTAGGGGGGGATAGGCTAGGATGAGTTTAAATTTGTAGCCAGTACTAAAGGTGATTTTTTTTTTTTGTGGGAAAACTCAACATGAAGCCTCTTCCCGAGGTCAAAGGTCAAAAAATGTTGGTGGTGGTTGTAGATTCAGCCTTTTGGCGAGTGTGAAATTTTTCAAATCAGGTGGAGTCATGAAGTCTTTTATGGTCCGTTCACACTGGACGCGATTAGCAAGTCAAATAAGGGTCTGGGTCCTCTCTTTTGACGTGTGTCAAATTTACTTCTTGACGCCTTAACACGGTGGCTGCAGAGGAGCTTGCTCATCCTGCTGAATCCTAGCCGATGTTGCTCGCTAGCTCTGCCAGACACTGAGCGGCATCCCAGGATAGCTCTGCGAGACCCTGGGCAGCGTCGCTCGCTAGCCCAGCTGAAGCCTAGCCTGTGTTACGTGCTAGTTCTGCTGAACTCTAGATGGTGTCGGACGCTAGCTCTGCTGAAACCTACATGGTGTCGCCCGCTAGCTCTGTTGAAACCTACATGGCTACAGACACTAGCTCTGCCAGACCCTGAGCGGTGTTGCAGGCTAGCTTTGTCAAACCCTGGCTAGCGTAGCGTTCTCGATCACTTCAGCTCCATGGGCTCGTCACACCATGGCAACCTGTCCAGGGTGTATCCCGCATTCGCCCAACAGTAACCGGGACAGTCTCCGTCAACCCCACGGCCTCAGCGGGTTAAGTAAATGAATGGAAGTTCAGGGCAAAAATCCTTTTTTCCACCCTTTGATTGAGTAGCTGAAAACGTCATGTGCCCAAAACTGAGTGGGTTAAGCCTGCCACGCCACCCCAATGCCGAAATTGCGGCACAGGACCTCAGATTGTGTCTATAAATTGACTTAACATTGAAACTCGACACCACTCAATCTCATCTGCGAGAATGCACTTTCAGATTCAGCCGACGCCTCCCAATCGCACAGTGACGGATGGATTTGTGACCGCAGTCTAAGCTGAGGATCATGTGGCCATCCGATGATAATTTCACAACTCCCTTAGAATATCACCGGTTTGGTTCTGTTAGTGATTTTTTTTTTTGAGCCTTGAAAGAGATTTGGCCCCATTTGTTTTATTGACTACTATTTTCGTCTACAATGAAGCCCAAAATTCATGTTCACCAGGTAGTACGTGCAAGTTTTGGTGAGTTTGAGTGAATTTTGTGCTCAAAGGCACAAGGAGAGGGACAGATTATGAGTCCGAATTGGAGAATTGGAGGTGTCACCTGATTTTTTTTTTCTCCCACAAAAAGGAGAAATAAAGACTTCCAACCAAAAGCCGAGGATGTTTATGAGTCACAGCTGGAATGTGTTTTTCGTTGGCCCTCCTCGGCCTCGGGGGCTTTTGTGCCGCAGGTGTGGAAACTAGTGACAAAGACCGTAAAAAATGAGCTTGAAGACAAAATGACACTTAACTGACGACTCCTAACCGCAGCTTTAGAATGAAACTAATCAAGTCGGTCGATCACTTGATAAGAAAAAAATATATATAAAGATTTGTCCAAATAAAAACAAGGGCACTAAATTTCATTTGATACATTTATGCTTTCAGTTTTATTTTATTTTATTTTATTTTAGCAGTATTATAAACATAATCAGTCCGTCGCCGTTAGTTTTGCGTAAAACTGCCACAAGATAAAAAGTCGGCAGGTCTCGCAAATTCAATGCAAATGAACTAAGTGGGGGGGGGAGAGAAATAACGTCAGGTTGAAAGCTTTAAGTCCAAAACAATACAAAAAAAAGATAGAAAAGACTCCAAGAGCGCCCAGCGTGGCGTCACGTGAACCGCAGGTGTTCCTTTGTTAAAGTTCACCCGAGTGCAGTCGAGTTTGTCCCGTGTGGGAGCCGAGCTTTGCATGCGGAGGGAAAGAAACCAGCCTTTGTGCGGCTGATGCAACCACTAAAAAATGCAGTTCAACGCCAACGCAGAAATAACAGCCAGGATTGGCTGGTAAAAGTCCGCTTTGAACGTTCTGCCAACTTCATTAAAAGTCACAGTTGGGTTGGAAAAGTGAAGGCACGAGGGTGGAGGTATGATGGTATGGGTTTGCCCTAAAGGGCTCTCAATTGAAAGCCAGAAAACTTATTTTTGTTGCTTAACTTTGTTGGTAAACTACAGAAAAATGGAAGTAAAAAATACAAAATAAAAGCATTTTATTACATTTAAAAGAAGAAATTGAAAAACTGCACATCTGGTTTAGAAAATTCGGCTCAGTTTAAGGTGTGGCTGCCAGAATTTCAACTTTAAAAAAAAATTGAAATTGATGTGCTTTTATTTTGAAATAACTGTACTATGAATGTTTGCACGCACCAGCATACGCCCACATGCAAAGATATATAGACTACTTTGTTATCTGTATTTTTTCAGCAGTAAAAAAAATAGAAGAAAGGCAATTTTGTCTGAAAAAGTTGAATAAAACAACATTTTTTTTAGTTTTTTCCACTTCCTGTCTTTGCAAATCATCAAATGTAGACATTTATTATGACTTTTAAACCAAGTTTACAACACATAGTTCTATAAAAAAGTCAAAACCTATTTTTTTAAGTTTTGAAATCATGATTAATAAAAATTTCAAGTTAATTGATCACAATTTAATAGTCTCAAAACGCTACATTAGTTTAAACTACTTTATTTAAAGTTTTGCAGAAGCTTTTAAGGGAAATTTACTGCCCTCTTGTGGGCATTATGAGGTATTACAACAAGGAAGCAGATGAAAAATATCCAGTACAAGATGAAAGTTTCTTTGATTTAACAAAGGCTTCAGTTTATTTTATTTTACTCAATGTAATTTTATTTTATTTTAATAAAAGATGAGGTTACCGAGTGTGTTTGTGATTTAAGGATGATCAAAGTCTTTACCGTTTCCGTTAGCTACAGGCTGCGTCGTCTCCCAGTTCATCGATTTCTCTACCGCCTTCTTCCATCGTGCGTAGCGAAACTCGCTTTC
>NC_050513.1:10952816-10956919 GCF_002922805.2 Oryzias melastigma | reverse complement strand
TTTGTCCGCGTTTTCACCTTCTGGGTTGATCTGAGGCTCAAACTTCTCCGACGTGACTTCGCTCAGGTCCTCTGGGCTCAGGCTCCACACGCTCACCCCCTCAGCGGCGCCTGCTGCCATGGCTGCACCGAGCGCCGTGGTCTCTGGCATGGACGGCTTGACTGGAGACATTAAAGCAGACGAAACGGATGTATCGAGACCACCATACAAATAAAAATAAATAAATAAAGTTACAAAGGTAACGTTTGTATAATTATGAGAAAATATTTAAGAGAAAGAAGAAATTTTAAGGAAAAAGTTGTAATTTTAAGATGATAAAGCTGTGGAATTAAATTAAAAAATGTAATTTTATAAGAATAAAAATGGTAAAATTATAAGAAACAAAAACAGCAAATTTGTTAAAAAGAGGATATACATTTGAGAAAAAATTTAATTTTACGAGAATAGTCATAAAGTTATGAGAATAAAGTAAAATTTTGAGAAAAAGATGTAATTTATGACCGTAAAGATGTTAAATTATAAGAAAAAAGTTGTAATTTTACACTTAAGTTGAAAAATGCTAAAAAAAAGGTGTAATTTTATGGGATTAAAAGTCATAAAGTGATAGGAAAAAAAGTTAAAATTAATAAGAATAGTCATAATTTGAGAAAAATCGTAATTTTACAAAAATAAAGTCATTATTTCAGGATACATTTTAAAAATTGTAAGAAAAAAGCAGTAATTTTATGGGAAAAATGGCATAACATGCAAATTTACAAAAATAAAGTCATAAATTTCAGCGGGGGGTTCTAATTTTACAAGAATAAAGTTGTCAAAATTTTGAGAAAAAAGTTACAATTTAACAAGAATTAAGTTGTAAAGTTTTGAGGAAAAAGTTGTAGTTTTACAACAGTAAAGAGAAAAAGTAATGAAAAAAGTAAAATGTTTACAACAAAGTGCTAATTTTATGAAAATAAAAGACAGAATTATAAATTGCCTAATTTATGAGAATAAAGTGAAAACATTGAGAAAAAAATGTCAAAATTATGAAAAAAAGTTGGCAATTTTGCAATAATAAAGTCATAAATTTAAAGAAAAAAGTAATTTTACTAAGTAAAGGTAAAAAAATGACGAGGAAAAAAAATGTTAATTTTACAATACTAAAATCATAAATTTGAGGGGGCAAAAAAAAAAATTACATGAACTAATTCATAAAACAATAAGAAAAAAAGACAGTTTTGAAAAAAATAAATCTCAACAATATGAGAGAATAAAGTTAATAATTTAATTAAAACAAAGAAAAAAGTTGTCATCTTGCAATAATAAAGTTGTAAAATGAAGGAAACCAATTTGTCATTTAGTAGAATAAATTTGTAAAATTACCAGAAAAAACAATCATTTTACAAGGAAAGACCACGCCTTTTTAAAAAATAAAAGTTGATGGTGTTAGCTTTAAGACTTTTTTTGCAAAATACTCTGAATTTTTTGCCGTTCTATCAAATTTATTCTTGTAATTTGTTTCATTATTTTTATGGCTGCTAATTAATAATTAATGCTAAATATTGATTCTGTGGTACCAGATAAAAGCTGAACTAAGTGTAAAATGTTTAAGTAGCTAAAAATGTTTTTTTAAGAGCTAAAGAAGTCATTAAAAAAAGATATCTGAAGAAAATCTAAAATTCCTAAAAAGTAACAATGCTAAAAGTAAATTTGTGAAGGAACGAAAATAATTACTAAAGCATCAATAAACTCTTATGATAAATTAACTGAAATATTCTGCAAGTATTTTGAAAATCCTGCTACTTAACTTTATAGGGACTAAAAAAGATAAATAGCTTTAAAAAAATAAAAAATAAAAATAAAAAAAAACCCAATATTTCTGAAAAATCTACCACGAAATAGCAAGAATTAATGTAAAATTTAAGCTAATGCGTCCCAGACTTTAAATGTTTTTAAAAACTCTCACCGACAGGAATGCAGAGAATGTCCGCCTGCAGCTGCATCAGCAACCTGTTGGAGGTCATTCCTCCATCCACCTGCAGCTGCGTCAGAGGAATGCCGCTGTCCTGATTCATAGCATCAAGAATCTATAAGCAAGCCAAAAAAATAAATTAAAAAAATAATTAAAACACTTCACACAAAACGAAAATAAAACACAGACTAAATCTTTTTCTTTCCTTCTTTTTACCTCTCGTGTCTGGAAACAAACTGCTTCCAAAGCAGCAAACGCCAGATGACTCCTGTTAGTGAACTGAGTCAACCCGCAGATGATTCTGTGACACAAAAACATCAGAATGAAGTCACTGCAGAAAATTCAGGATATCAATTGTTCTGACTGTCGTACCCCCTCGCGCTGGGCTCCCAGTAGGGGGCGTAAAGCCCAGAGAACGCAGGAACAAAATAACAACCGTACGACGTCCCGACTGACGCCGCTAACTTTTCTAAAATAAAAAAAAAGAGCAGTCAGGAAACACTACAAAAACCATTTTATTTAATTATTTGATCTGATGAAAGCATACCAAGCTCTTCAGATGATCCAATGATGCCAAGATTGTCCTTAAGCCAGCGAACCACAGCTCCGGCGATGGCCACAGAGCCCTGGATGAGGCAAAAACGAACAGATTATTTACTGTTAAATGAAAGTTTTTGATCAGTCTACATCAGGGGTCGGCAACCTTTAACAGTAAAAGAGTCATTTGATCAAAACCTAGAAGGAGCCGTATAGTCTTACTTTAGCATTTAGGAAATTTGGATTTGGATTCATGACCATCTTTTTTCTTTTTTAATAAATATGAATTAGGTCTATTTTTTAGCACGAACAAAAGCAAAAATATAAAAAGAAACAAAAAATTTGATTTTTTTAAAAACATTTTTACTTTTTACCTTTATTAGGAGTCCAAATTAGCTAAAAAGCTAGCTTGTTGCCTAATTACTAGCTGAACTCCAAGTTCGCATAAAATTCCTGAGTAAACTAAATCAGCCAAAAATGTTAGCATGTTGCTAAAATAAAAGCTAAACTCTAAATTAGCCTAAAAACTCAAGTAGATAACAAATTAGCCAAAAAATTTAGCATATTGCTAACATATTAGCTTAACTCCAAATTAGCATAAAAAAACATTTCATTAGAGACCAAATTAGCCAAAAAAAAAGCTAGCTCGTTGCACAATTACTAGCTTAACTCCTAAAAGGCCTAAAATTCCTCAGTAAACTAAATTACTCAAAACGTTAGCCTGGTTTGAAAATAAAAGCCAAATTCTAAATTATCCCAAAAAAACAAAAAACTCCAGTAGATAACAAATTAGCCGAAAACATCTGCACGTTGCTAACTTATTAGCTAAACCTCAAATTAGCATAAAAGTCCTCAGTAAAATAAAGTTGTCAAAAATTTTTGTTGCTAAAATGGAAGCTAAACTCTAATTTAGCCTAAAATCCCCAGCAGATAACAAATTAACCAAAAAGATTAGCATGTTGCTAAAATAAAAATTAAACTCTAAATTAGCCTAAAAACTCAACTAGATAACAAATTAGCCAAAAATGTTAGCATATTGCTAAAATATTAGCTTAACTCCAAATTAGCATAAAACATTTCATTAGAGGCCAAATTAGCCACAAAAAAGCTAGCTATTTGCTCAATTACTAGCTTAACTCCTATGTGGCCTAAAATTCCTTAGTAAACTAAATTACTTAAAAAAAGTTAGCCTGGTTCTAAAATAGAAGCTAAGTTCTAAATTATCAAAAAAAATAAATAAATAAATAAATAAACTTCAGGAGATAACAAATTAGCCGAAAACATCTGCACGTTGCTAAAGTATTAGCTAAACCTCAAATTAGCATAAAAGTCCTCAGTAAAATAAATTTGTCAAAATGTTTGTTGCTAAAATAGAAGCTAAACTCTAAATTAGCCTAAAACCCCCAGCAGATAACAAATTAGCCAAAAATGTTAGCATGTTGCTAAAATAAAAGCTAAACTCTAAATTAGCCTACAAACTCAAGTAGATAACAAATTAGCCAAAAATGTTAACATATTCCTAAGATATTAGCTTAACTCCAAATTAGCATAAAACATTTCATCTGAGGCCAAATTAGCCAAAAAAAAAAAAGCTAGCTTGTTGCTCAATTACTAG
>NC_050513.1:10950025-10952738 GCF_002922805.2 Oryzias melastigma | reverse complement strand
CCCAAAAAAAAAAAAAACTTCAATAGATAACAAATTAGCCGAAAACATCTGCACGTTGCTAACTTATTAGCTTAACCTCCAATTAGCATGAAATTCCTCAGTAAACGAAATTTGTCAAAAATGTTTGCCTGTTGCTAAAATAGAAGCTAAACTCGAAATTAGCCTAAAACCCCCAGAAGATAAATTATCCAAAAATGTTAGCATGTTGCTAAAATAATAGCAAATTTCCAAATTTTTGAAAACTACTATTTTATTTTTCTTCATCCAGAGAGCCACCATGGAGAGATAAAATAGCCACATGTGGCTCTGGAGCCACAGGTTACAGACGCCTGGTCTACACTATTATCACCTCCAAGGCGTAACAGGCCGGTTTGTCTCTGCCAAGCTTGTAGGCGACAGTCGTCAGTAGACCGTGGTCAGACATCACCGGCTGCAAAATAAATAACTCATTAATTTTATAGAAATTTTAAAAAAAAAAAAAATTATATATTTTTTTGTTGTTTCTGTTTGCTCACCTTTGCTCCAGTGTTTCGCAAAAGAAAACAGCCAGTGCCATACCTAAGAGAAATAAAGCCAACTTTATTAAAAAAAAAAAACAACTTTAAATATGCTTAAAAAAGGGCTAAAATACACACGTGTTTTTAGCTTGCCCATCCTGGAAGCACATCTGTCCGACAAGAGCTGCCGACTGATCCCCGAGACACTGTCAGAGAACAAACGGCTAACATTATTACACAACACACCTCCGAAACACAAATGAAGAACAAAAACTCACCCCTGAGATGGGGATTCCCGACAGGGCACCGGATTTCTGTGAAAAACAAACACAAAAATCTAAAAAAACATTTTTTTGTTTTTAATTAAAGGCCCACTCTGATGAAATTTTGGCAATTTTAACAATTTTCTGATGATATCCACAAAAAATTAAGCTATTAATAAAGAGCAGCTGAAAAAATGCAGTTTAAAAAAAAGATTGTATTTGTGATGCAGAAAACATGCTAGGGGCGGGGCCACAAGCTCCCTGCTCCGCCCCCTTCTGATTCACAAGTAGACGACTAGCTTTCTCCATCCAAGCTAACATCTGGCTCAAAACTCTACTAAATATTTTTTTTGCTGCACCGCTAATATTATGCTAGGCGCCGACAAGGCATGTGATGCACGTTCAAGAAAACGTTAAACGGGTTTTATTTTTTTAGCATTTGGTGAGTGATACGCAGAGCCCGAAAAAAAGGAAGTAGTTTGCCCGAAACGTGCAAATATACACGTTTACATAGTCTGTTTCATTGGAAGTGACCGTAGCTTTATGCTAGCTCTGGGTTATGAAAGGCTGTAAGCTAATAGTAGAGCGGGGAAACAGACAGGTAATGGGAAGTGGGGGTGGGCTTACTCCGCGCCAACACTCCAGCCCAGAATTTAGAGGTAAATCTTTAAATGAACTCCTGCCGCTCTGCAAATACTATGTCCTCGAAAACAACACAGTTTTTTTTTTTTTTTTAATTTTGGCTAAAACTTTGAAAATAGAACAAAAGATGATCGGAATGGGTCTTTAATTCCACTTCTTTCACTTTACAAAAAAGATCAACGAGCATTATTAAAGTAAGGAATATTAGGATAGCAAATGAATGTTTTCATTGTATTTCCGTAGGAAATAAAAACACATTTCTAATTTCAGAATAGGAAAAAAACTCATTATTTGACCTCGTGAAGCCAAATAACACATAGAACGGCACTGCTACTATCAGATCTTAAACAGTAACCATACTGTGACATGGAAAAGGGGGGAAACACAGGAAGTGAAGCATGTGAACCTAAAAGAATATAATGTCTTCACTCTTATGTCTAAAACCTGCGCTAATAAATTGACAAATTGATGTAAAATCCACTTTTTTTCAAAATGGCGACTTTTCTGTTGCCTTCATCTCCATAGCAACCATTTTATGTTTGGTTAATCTGGGGACATTGAACAGATCTATGCAAGTTTCAGAGGAATCGGCAAAAGTAAAATTTTGGATTTACCTAGCAACGGAGGTTTTACAAACCACACCCACATTCCTAATATGTTCATATCCTGTGTTACATCTTATTGTTGAGCTCTAGCCCAGGATACATGCATACACTTTTTTTCTAATATTCTGTTGAAAACTGTGTGTGTATTAGTAGAACGCCACTTTTGCGAGCTCGCCATGCACACATCATTTAAGATATACAACCTTTAATTACAACATTTTTTTTCCTAATTGACTCCTAATGATGCCTGAGAAATTAGGAAACAATCGATAAACATCCTTAGAATGAACTTTTGTTTGTAGCTAGTACTAAAGATGTTTTTTCCAAATCAAGATGGCGCCCATTTCCTGAGGTCAAAGGTCAAAGAAACTCTAGGGGTAGTTGTAGGCTCAAACTGGCGGCATGTGGTTAAAATTGTGTAAAAAATGTTTGGAAAAAACTTAGATTGTTGAAAAAAAAATTCTGATTTTGCTACAAAATGGTCGCCAAGTCACAGGTTGTGAGGCCATCCCATAATAATTTCAAAACTTCCTTTTTTCATTAGTGGATTCTAACTTTTTTCATTTTCCCAGAAGCCCCATTTTTTTACTGTCTTGCCTGCTATGATGACATCATTTTTGGGGGAGGGTTGTTCACTATGCCCAAAATTCAAGTGTGGCTGGTACTAGGTGTGTTTATTTTTTTCAAGAATGTGGCGAGGGGTCAA
>NC_050513.1:10940900-10949957 GCF_002922805.2 Oryzias melastigma | reverse complement strand
AGATTTAGGAGACACGTTATCAAGTTTAATGCTGTGACCAATGATAACCAGCAGGGGCAGCATGCCACCACAGAAGCAGTGAGGGTCAAACACCATCCAGTACATTTCCAATAGGCTCCAAATGTACAAATCATTGAAAAGTGGATGCTAATATTATAACTTAGACCATAATTTATATTTTCTTTTAATTTTTGTGGTGGGCTAAATGATATACGAGCTACACGAGGGTAGCAAAACTAGCAAAACTAGTTTGGTAAGCAAAAATGCTAACCGAATAGTTCTGTTAGCAAGTATGTAAACCTAATAGTGGTGTTAGCGAATACGCTAACCGAATGGTGTGGTTAGCAAAAATGCTAACTGAATTGTTTGGTTAGCGGAAATGCTAACCGAATAGTTAGGTTAGCAAAAATGCTACCCAAATAGTTTGGTTAGCAAATGTGTTAAGCGAATGGTACGGTTAGCAAAAATGCTAACCAAGTAGTGCAGTTAGCGATAAAGCTAACCAAATAGTGCCGTTAGTGAAAATGCTAATCAAATAGTGAAGTTAGCGGAAATGCTAATCAAATAGTGCAGTTAGAAATAATGCTAACCAAATAGTGCAGTTAGCGAAAATGCTAATCAAATAGTGCGTTTAGCAAAAATGCTAAACAAATAGAGCAATTAGCGAAAATGCTAACCGAATAGTTAGGTTAGCAAAAATGCTATCTAAATAGTTTGGTTAGCAAATGTGCTAAGTGAATAGTGCGGTTAGCAAAAATGCCGCACCGAATAGTGCGGTTAGCAAAAATGCTAACCGAATAGTTAATTTAGTGAAAATGCTAACCAAGTTGTGCAGTCAGCAATAAAGCTAACCAAATAGTGCCGTTAGTGAAAATGCCAATCAAATAGTGCAGTTAGGAATAATGCTAACCAAATAGTCCAGCTAGCAATAATGCTAACCAAATAGTGCAGTTAGCGAAAATGCTAATCAAAAAGTGCGTTTAGGAAAAATGCTAATCAAATAGTGCGATTAGTGAAAATGCTAACCGAATAGTTTGGTTAGTTAGCATTTGATTAGCATTTTTGCTGAGTAGTGCAGTTAGAATTTTTGCTAACATAGCAAAACAAAAATAATATTAATAAATAAATCAGAAAAAAGAAAACTCCATGAGCACACTAATTTCTATAGATTTTTGTGACTCTTTTGTCCCGCAAAAATTAACTCAAATGACCCATTTTTATGTAATCAGTTGCCTTCATATCATCTTGGAAATGCACAGTTTGATGGTGCGGCTGTTTTTGGCCAAGAAGAAGCAGCATGGAGGGTTACTCTGCACGATGAGGAAAACCGCGATGACAAGCGTCACTTACCCGGCTAGAACATATTTTCTACCGGTGAAAGAGAAAGGACAGTGGCACACACAAGAAAAAAATAAAAATGCCTAAAAGAAGTTCTCAGTCAAACATTTGTGCACTTTTTCACAGCAAACAAGAGGCTACAAACGAAAAAACAAACCTCTGTTATCTTATTAGTGGCCTGTACAGTCTTTGAACAAAACACTAGAGTAAACACTAGACAGCAATGGAATTGTTAGAATTTTTCTAAAGAAAGTGAGTCTTTATCAAGTTTGGAAGGTCCTAGCTTACCATGAGGCCGTATATTTCTGAGGAACTTCTCACACTGGGTAAGATCTCCATTGGAATACCGAAATATCTGAAAAGAAAAAATGTAGTGGATTAGTTTAAAAATCTCTGTATGGGATGTGGGAGGGGTCAACTATACATTACATAGCATTTAGCCAGCGACTTTAAGTATGTGATTTAGAGGTAGAGACGAGAACAAAATGAGGAGGTACTTAAAAATAAAAGATATTAAACCAGGCTGAAGATTCATCTAGTTCTGAAACAGTTTTGTTTTATATAAATGTGATCTAGTGGTCACTTAGTGTACTACACTTCGCCAAATGTATAATTTTGAACAGATGTACATGTATGCTCTAGCGGCTGGATGGCTTAGTTGGCTGGGTTAAGACTGGCGCAAGGAAACGGTGCAATGAGCTTAATCCTGTTTGGGTCCTTTGGCAAACTATGTAGCCACAAGGGACCCCAAGTCTGGCTTTCCCTGTTCCGGATAAAATACAAGGGTTTGTCAGGAAGGGTATTGCCAAAATCATCTTCTTCAGCTCATCCGGAACCAGGTAGTGAGCCGACAGTCTAAGCAAAGATGCCAAGACTTCCTTCTCCCCGGTCACTTCCTCCAACTCCTCTAAGGGGATCATGAGACATTCCCAGACCAGGGAAGAGACGTAGTCTCTCCTGGTCTTTCCTGGGGCCTACACCCAGTGGGACATGCCCGGAACACCTCTCCAGGGTGGCGTCCAGGAGGCATTTGGACCAACCTAAACTGGCTCCTCTCGATGTGGAGAGGATTCTACTCCAAACTCTCTCCAGATGATCAAGCTTATCACCCCATCTATTTTGGACCTCGTTCTTTCATGACCCAGAGCTCATGACCATTGGTGAGTACCGGAACGAAGATCGGCCAGTAAATCAAGAGCTTTGCTTTCTGGCTCAATCTTCACCACAACAGACCAAGACAGGAACCGCATAACGGCAGGCACTGTGCCACTCTGTCAGTCGATCCTCTTTCTCTCTTGATCAAGACCCAAGATACTTAATCTCCTTCATGTGGGACAGGACCACTCCAACCACCCAGGTTGGGCAAACTACCTTTCTACAGTCGAGAACCATGGTCTCAGGTTTAACGGTGACGACTCTCATCCCAGCCGCCTCACACTCAACGTATGCCAGCGGTCTTAGCTTAATCAAGTCAACAGGACAACATCATCTGCAAAGAGTAGAGGTCCTAAAACCACACTTGGGTCGTGGTGTTTAACCATATAAGATAAGTAAAGAAAATTGTATTCACTACATCTAAAAAAGCATTTTTAAGCAGATTACAGGGGGGGGAAAGGTGAAGATGGGTGAAAACGATAGGTTGTGCTAAGAATAAGTTGACATATGTGGTAGATATTGAAGAAAAATCAATCATACTTGCACAGTTCTGGGTCCCAGTTCATAGTGTGAATGTTGAACAGCATGGTTCTGCTGGCGTTGGTCACATCTGTGCAGTGAACTCCTCCTGACTTACCGCCAGTCAAACACTGTCAGGAAGCCATTAGAAATTTAAAATAAAAGATAAATCCTTCAAAGTTAAACACTTAAAATAACAAACTAAGGGTTCAGGAAATGGGATTACCCATATGAGCCAGGAGTCCACGGTCCCGAACATGGCGCGGTGGGACACCACGGCTTCATGGACCTCGTCCACATTGTCCATCAGCCAGCGGAGCTTCACGGCGCTGAAGTAAGTGCTGATCGGTAGTCCAGTTTTGTGCTGCAACATTACAAATCACTAAGTGTGTGTATTGGCAAGAGTTTGCCGGTGCAATATGATACGTATCGGGATAGGCGTCACATGATACATATCGCGATATATCCCAAAATTATACCACAACGATTTTTCCTAAATTTTAAAAAATATTAGGACTACCTGAATTTCAATGTGCCTTTTATCTTAATAAAATTGTAAAAAAATATTTTATTTAATGATCACAACGCTAAACAATGCACCTGTATCTCATATACAAGTTGCTTTAACCCAAGCAAATTCATGCTGCTTTTCTTTTGGTAAACTAAGAAATATTTTTCTTCAAGATTACAGTCCATATTTTTGTCTGATTTCCACAACAAAATATTTTTCAAAATAAGGAAAAAAATAGTAGAATTAATTTTTTTTAAACAGTAGGGTTCTTAAAGTATGATTGAGAAAATAAAGTGCTGTGGTCCGGTATTTAAGGAAAAAAAAAAAAGTAAGACGCTGAACATTTTTTGCTTATAAATAATTAAATAAATAACATCTTGTTAACATTTTAAATTGATAAAAGTATTGCCAGATGAAGCATCACAATATATTGCCAAATTAAATATTGCAACATATCGCCAAATAAAGTATCACAATATATCGCTAAGTTAAGTATCATGATATATCGCCAAATAAAGTATCACAATATATCGCTAAGTTAAGTATCATGATATATCGCTAAATAAAGTATCGCAATATATTGCCAAATGAAGTATCCCAATATATCGCCAAATAAAGTATCACAATATATCACTGTAATAAGTATCATGATATATTGCCAAATTAAGAATCATGATATATTGCCAAATGAAGTATCGCTGTATATCTCCAGATGATGAATTGCAATATATCGCCAAATAAAGCATTGTGATGTATTGCCAAATTAAGTATTGCGTTATATCTACAGATGAAGTATCGCAAGATATTGCCAAATGAAGTATTGCGGAATATCGCCAAATGAAGTATCACGATATATCGCCAAATGAAGTATCACGATATATTGCCAAATTAAGTATTGCAATATATCACCAAATTAAGTATTGCGATATATCACCAAATGAAATATTGCGATATATTGCTAAATAAAGAATCGCAATATATTGCCAAATGAAGTATCGCAATATATCGCCAAATGAAGTATCACGATATATCACTATATTAAGCATCGTGATATATTGCCAAATAAAATATCGTGATATATTGCCAAATGAAGTATCGCAGTCTATCTCCAGATAAAGTATTGCGATATATCGCCAAATGAAGAATTGCGATGTATTGCCAAATGAAGTATCGCAGTATATCTCCAAATGAAGTATCGCAATATATCACTAAATGAAGTATTGCAGTATGTCGCCGAATGAAGTATCGCAATATATCACCGAATGAAGTATCACGATATATTGACAAATTAAGTATTGCAAAACATCACCAAATGAAGTATTGCTATATATCGCTAAATTAAGTATTGCAATGTAGTACCAAATTAAGTATTGCGATATATTGCCAAATTAAGTATTTCAATACATCACCAAATTAAGTATTGCGATATATTGAGAAATTAAGTATTGCAATATATCGCCAAATGACAAATGATGTATTGCAATATATAATGCTGAATTGGTACATCATGGTTACAAATACTAAAAAAAAGTGCCTCACCTTCAGGTGGTTTTTATTCCTCCCTGGAGTTTTATTGATGAGAGACTCAACTGTTGATTGAGTCCGCAGGTCGAGCCAAACTAGAGGAAAATATAAATATAAAAACACTTTCGTTGCAGTGGTTCCTTCATTAGTATCCGCGTATTAAAAAGTGGAATTAAGTTTAAAAATGTACCAATTGCATTGTAGAGAGGCTCTCCGGTCTCTTTGTCCCAAACAAGAGTGGTCTCTCTTTGGTTGGTCACGCCGATGGCTGCAAAAATACACACGACTCTTTAAAAATAACGCACAAAAAAGGGGATTGTGCCCCCAAAGAAGATAACAATACCTTTGATGTTTGAGATATCTATGTTGAGCTGTGTCAGCTTCTCACACGTTCGCTCCATGCACTCGTACACAGACTGAAGGATTTCTTTAGGATCCTCCTCCACCCATCTGGATAAAAAGGTAGAAGTGAATGAGAATATTTGCACTGCAGCTCTGTTTTAAATGACAATAGATTCGATGAGTGACAGGGATGTTTTTTTACCCTTCTTTGGGGAAGCTCTGTTTGATTTCCACCTGATGGTGGCTGAGAAGCTCCGCTGTTTTGGAGTTAAACACCTTGGAGAGAAAAAATGTGAAGAAACGGTGACAAAAATAGTGATTTTTCACCCGTTTATTTTGTGTTGTATGATTTGTGCGTTTCACATTCTCTATTTTGCTTTACAAGTATTTACTTGCCTTATTTGCAGTCAAATTTTAAATAAAAATTGAGAAATAATCACTAACAACATAAAATAATCATGGAAAAAAAGACAAAATGTATTTTTATTTTGTCAGTCAGTAAAATAAAAGTACATGCACAAGTCATTCTGGAAAAAAAAGTTCAATTTGAAGTGAAATTGAGCTGTAAATGCATTTAAGAAACAGTATTTAAATCCATTTTAAACATTACATAATTTGACTAACCTTTAGTTAATAAAGCAATAATTCAAGAAAAAAAATATGTTTCTATATAAAATGTGCTACAAGCCTAAACATGGAATTTAAAGACATTTCTATCTATTTAAACCTAAAATAAATACATTCAAAATTTTATGATACTTGTTATTTAAAAAAATGCTTTAAATTACACTTTTTTTAATCCATAACAAGTATAGAATATTTGTTAAAATACTGTACAGGATCCTAAAAATATATTTTTTAATAATTGGTGACCTTTTTATTGCTTTGTTTGCAGTAATTTTTGAATAAAAATAGAGAAATAATTACTTAAAATAGGAAATAACGATAGAAAAAAGACACTTTTTTTTCAAGCTTTTGCTAAAATAAGAATAAGTTCACAAAGCATTCTGGAAAAAAAACTTAAGGTTAAATGAGCTGTAAATATATTTAAAACATTTATATTCAATTCAATTCAATTCAATTTTATTTATATAGCCCAATATCACAAATTTATATATGTAGTAATTTAAAAAACCAAGAAAATAAATAAAAGGTTATTTGAAAATATTTGTTAAAATTCAAAAACATGATGCATTCAAAAGCAATTTGAAGATATTTACTATTTAAATGTCAAATAAATACACTTAAAAAGTGAAAAAATACCTGTTTGATACCGGCGCATTGAAAATGTTTTAAATTATTTAATTTTATTTAATATTATATATACTTCAACAAATTTGTTGGCCTTTTATTGCCTTATTTGTAGTCAAATTTAGAATTATTAATGGAGAACTAATCACTCAAAATATGAAATAATGATGGAAAAAATACATTTTCAAAAATGTTCTGATCAGTATAAAAAGATTAGGTACACATTGCATTATGAAATTTAAAAAAGTAAAAATTGATGGAAAATTAAGGTGCAAATGTATAAACAATAATATATTATTTACATGTATATTTATGCTATAATTTGGCAAACTATAATCATCCTGCAAATAATTTGCCAATAATTGAAGAAAAATATAAAATAAAAAATATTTGTTAAAATCACGCATTCAAGAGCAATTTGAAGATATTTGTAATGTAATATAAAAAAAATATATTTTTTAAATCCTAAATTGTATTATACCTTTTCATTTAAATATGCTTTTATTTAGTTTTTTCATACATAATTGTTGACTATTTATTAAAATACAGTTTAGGACTCCCAAAATACAATTTAATAAGCTTAATAAAGTTTTTTAGTCATAAATAAAAGCTACATGATAGCAAATGAGATACAAGAAGTGTGTGTCCAGGGAAATGAGGGTAATAACTTTATTAACAGCTTAACTTAAGGCCATAATAAGCAGTCTGCCGTCTTAACAGCTTATGAAGGAAGCTGAGAGACGAATGGAGATTTATTATCCTAACTGCAGCGATAAACAGTCAAATGAAGAAAAAAATAATAAATTGAAAACGATTCATCCAAATAACCCATTCTAACGACTGCTAAAGGTGTCATGGTCATTTTGGTCACCTTACCAAAAAGCGTGTGGAGCTGGTACCCTGGTCGATAGCAGCGACCAGCGGGCCAAACGTTATCCGGTGGGAAGACGCAGCCATGGCGCTGATCATGAGACAGCTCCCCGGGGCCTCGGTTCGCTGGGATAAAACCGAATATCAGCACCGGTTTCACGGTTCCCGACCCAAAAGGGGCAGGTGGCTGGACGCAGCTTTCATACGCAACGTTCAAGCTGGCCCCTCCTGATGACGTCACAAGTTAAAGCCAGTTTATATCTGTATGCATTAAAGAGAATTGTCTACTTAAATATTTAAAATGTAATTTTATTTAAAATATTGTCTGTAAAACTTAACAGAATATGTGAAAAATGTGAACATTTAAATTACAGATATCTACGTATTTATTAAAAACGAAAGTGTTCCCATACCGGGAGTCGAACCCGGGCCGCCTGGGTGAAAACCAGGAATCCTAACCGCTAGACCATATGGGAAACTGTGTCGTTCATAAGAAAACGTTTGAGTTTTGTATAAGCCCATATCAGATGGTGGAAGATTCTTATGAACAAAGAAGTTCAGAAAATGTTGAAATTCGTTATTTTTAGACAATTGTGTATACTTATTCGTTTAATTATGTATGAACGCAGTATTGCTGAATTTAAAACAGAAAAAATACAAAATTGTAAAATACCAAAACAGAGAATAAAATGATTACATACTCACATCAAACTCCCAGACTGAATAATAAAAAACAATAGGAATTTAACTTTTTATTTTGGACTAGTTTCATTAAATATATCATATAAAGTATTTAAAAACAAAGTAATGCTTGATATTTTCCGGCTTGAGTGATTTTTGAGGCCGCGACAGTTGATGACGTAATCATCAATGGCCCGTGTTTTCTAGTGCTAAGAGCTAAAAGCAAGCTGTTTATATTTTTGGAGCGTTTTTCTTTTTTTAAAAATTGTTTCATTTTGACTACATGCTGTAAAATGTAAGAATTGCCACACTTAGATGATAGTAATATACATTGTATCCATATTGAAAATTGTCTACGTTCCAATTGTGATATTTTAGCTGTTACTTGTTAGCCGTGCTAGCTTTACCAAGTTGATTAATTGTTTTCTTTAATACAAGTTTTGTTTTGATTCTTCAGGGCTGACTACTGGAAGTCACAACCAAGGAAATTCTGCCAGTATTGTAAATGCTGGATTGCCGACAATAAGCCCGTGAGTACGGCAGAGAATTATAGGAATCCACCGTTGATATTTTCAGTCTGATAATTGTGTTTGTTCTGCAGAGCATCGAGTTCCACGAAAGAGGAAAGAATCACAAAGAAAATGTGGCTGCAAAAATATCAGAGGTACGAAAATGTATACAGATTACTTACATGTTAATAACAGATTCTGCAAATACTCTAGAAACCTATATAACTTTAATTTAATTTGTGGTTTTGATTTAAAACACAAATTTACAATAGAAGATTATTGTAATTGATAAGTCAATTTAAAGCCCTTTATCTGAAATTAAGATCAAAACTAGAGCAAATGTAAAAAAAAAAAAAA
>NC_050513.1:10939315-10940678 GCF_002922805.2 Oryzias melastigma | reverse complement strand
AGCAGGAGGATCTTAGTTGACATGGGTGGATTTTACTTTGAAAGGAACTAGGATGTCCTGCTGTCTAAAGTAAAACATAAATAAATAAAATGTGTTTATTATAAAAATATCGAACCCTGTGTTATTTAATTTCTGTAAATATTTAAAGGCTACATTTTACAAATAAATGGTTTGGTTTCCATAAAAGCACAAATAAAGTATATTTTTCTAAACAGGAAGTGATATTTTTGCATGCCACTAAATATATATTTTTTCAGTATTCATCAAAAGTGGCTGTTATCCATCAAAACCTCAACAAAACTTTTTCTTAATTAAACGTCCGACCAAAATGGGCTTCCATGTAATCTTTTTGCAGTTTGATGATACAAAAGGTTTTTGTTTTGTTTTCAAACTTAAATTCTTTATCTGAAATTTAATTTAATTTATTAGCGTTTACATTGTTTAAGGAAACCTTTTCCCCCTGTACACAGTAATGTGAGAACCAGGTTGGTTGCCAGGTTGGTGGCGTAAACCCCACTTTTCTATTAGCCTTCCGACTCTAAACATGAGAAAGAAAACTACTTTGTTAATTTATGGGGATAATTATTTATATATAAAGTAGTCAAAGTATTTTCTCATTTATATTGCAATATAAAGTGCATTTTCTGCTTGTTTTCACTGCTTTTTAGCTTTAACACTCTCTGCTGTCACCATGGTTTCTGAATTTTTATCAGCATGCAAAGATTTTTATATGATAAATATTATAAGAAAAACATGTAAAAATGAACTAAGGAAATATTCAAAATGTATGTATATACTTTTATTTTGTCTTGTGCTATCCTTCCTTTTTTAAGCATATTAAAATATTATGATCATCACTGGCTTGAAAGACACTGTGTCAGTTTTAGATGAAAGGACGTGGAGCGTCACAAATGAAAACTTGGCGAGCGGTGCACCGACTACACCGGCTGGGAGCTGTAGATTAGCTCAAACATCATTTAGGCCGTTCAAAACTATAAAAAAAAACAAGCAAAATAACAACCTTCAAGCTTCCAATATCTGATGCTATCGATACACTTTCAAATCCAACTCTCTGATTGGTCAACTGGTTTAACTTTTGGTGCGTTTTGTACGAAAATTATCTCAAGTTAAGACATCCTGAAATGCACATTTCCAAAGACTTTTCATTGGAAGTGGTTGCTTGAACGCTACTTAAGGAGTCCCTTCGATTCTGGCACCGGTTTCAGGACTGGCGTTAAGAGATAAGTGGCCACGATGGTTAGCGGCCGTCTCACCTTATCTTCCTCGCTGCAGATCAAAAAGAAGAGCATCGAAAAGGCAAAGCAGGAGAAGCGCATGTGCAAACAGTTTGCAGCCATGGAGG
>NC_050513.1:10932618-10938409 GCF_002922805.2 Oryzias melastigma | reverse complement strand
TGTAACTTGTAGAGTTTTGACAAAATATATTTTTAAAAAGAGTAAAATATTGAAAGTTATTTAAGTTGATTTATTCTGGAATAATATTCTTGCCTTTTTTTATTAATATTTTTGGTTAAAAAATTACATTTTAAAAGTTTTTAAAATTTCCTTTAAGTGTGTTTAATAAATTTTTATCATCTTCGGCCCGTGACCTAAGTTTTGTTATGGAATTTGGCCCCCTGTGCGATTAAGTTTTTATATATTGTTATAAAATGATTAATAATTTTTGAACTTTTTTTCTTTTTATTTTTGTTTGGTTTTTTAACTGTTTCTTTTTTGATGTTTTTGTTCTTGTTCAAAAAAGATTTTTCTTTTAATCTGCCAATAGAGAAAGAAAAACGTTCAGAAAGAATTCTTATTTTAAGAAAAAAAATTCTTGCTACCCAGACATGTTTTTTCTAAACTTACTTTATTTTGAAAAACTTTATTGTTGAAATGAACTTTATTGTTCCAAAAGAAAATAATAGTATAAATGAGAAATAAGCAAAACTAGAATAACAAGAAAGTTTTTCCCCCTTTTTTTAAAAAATGTTTTTCAGAAGAGAAAAACTGAACCTGAGCCTACGGAAAAAGAGGATAAAATCGGTGATGATGCTCCTAAGGAGGAAAACAAGGAGGTCAAACAAGAGGAAGAGGTCAAAGCCACAGCGGCCGAACCTGAGAAAGTAGAAGAGAAGGCGACGCCGGCACCTACGCAGCCCAAAAGACGAAGAGCTGCCAATCCGTATGGCGCCTGGGAAAAAATCAAGCAAGAAAAGGACCCATAGTAAGTGTCTTGAGAGGGGGGACCTGGTTGCAGGCAAGATGGCGCCCAAATAAGTTCATTGTTACCCCAGGCTCCCATGGCTAGCGTTGCAGCTCAGGTGCGATGTGGGAGCGGTCTAGCTACAACAGATAGCTCCATATGGTTACGGGATGGCTGCAAACCTCGCGAAACTCCGAACTCATGGAGGTTCATGCAATAACTCGCCATTTATATAGGAAGTACACTAATCCCGCCCTCTTACTGCGGTTCAGCTGCGGCGTCCGGTGAAAATTTTAACCCAACGAAACAGATTCACCAGACTGCAGAGGTCGAACCTGACCGTCTGCAGTGGCACTTTTAAAGTTACTTAAAGACTGCGGCGCTCGGATAGAAGCCGTAACGCTAGCCGTGGGAGCCCGGGGTTAGCCGGAATCGGGAATGTCGCAACTGTAGCCGGAAGCTGAATCTATACTAGGTCATTTTCTAGCCCTAACTGGGCTCCGGTGTTTTTCTAGGGAAAGAGCGTGAACTTCAGTGAAACTTAAGTCGAGGACATCCGGTTAATGATGCTCTGGCGCCATCTTGAGGCCATGTTGTTGTCTGCGCCTGCGTCCTCATGTGTCTTTGGTGTTTTTAGCATGTTCTTGCTGCATTTTTTCTTGTGATGAAAGTCCTATTTTTGGAGAAATTAGGCTCTAAATTGTACGTCTGAGTTCTTGATTCAAATTGCTGTAAATCTGGAACAAACAAAAAAAATTGCAGTTTAGAGAAGATCGTACATCAAGAAGATCCATTTTCTTTGTCCGAGGATCCTTAAGATCAGTGATGTAACTAAATTTCAAGCATCCACAGTATTATTTTCCATTTATGAATCAAAGACAAGTCATTTACGATAATCAGTACCAAAAATCTAAAATGTATTCAGATCATCATCATCAAAAATGCTGTGGGCCCAGAATTGATCCTTGTGGGACACCACAACTTATCTTTTTGGCCTCTGATGTAAATTCTTTAATTTTGACAAACTGTTTTGTCAATATTCTGGCTCAAAACTGTTGTTCTGATGTTGCTCATTTTGTTGCGCCTGAAATTTAAGTTTGTGGTGTGTGAGGGGCTGTAAGCTAGCAGGAGAAGATGTAAACAGAGAGCTCTCAGCGATGGAGAGTGCCTCCAGCTTAGAAATGAAAAGTGAATTTCTAATGAACTACTGTGTGATGAAACTATGTCCTAGAAAATGACACGGTTTATTTAAATTGTGACTAAAAACAACACAATTATAATTAAATACCACTGGGAACGCTTTGAAAATAGATCTTAAGAAATTGTACTTCTCCTTCCTCTGCAGTGCAAACGTAGACCTACAGTTGCCGCAGGTGGAGGGGAGCACGGCCAGCGCTCCAGCCGAACTCCCCCCTGAGCCCAAGCCGAAGTTCAAGGAGCGCATCATCACTTCGCTCGGGGAGGAAGGCGGACCCGCTTCATTCAGGAAACCCAAATCTCAGAACGGCAAATCCAGGAGCCTCCGACAGAGAGACGACGACGACTAAAAGCTTCAAACTGAGACTTTATACACAAATAAACCAATCTTTTTTATGTTGATTTGTTTAATTCAAATATTTATTTGTGAAACCTAAATTTTAAACCCTGTTTACCCAGCAACAATTACATTAAGATCAATTATTTGAACCATTTTTTAATATTTTTCTATACTGAATCCACCCAATTAATTAGGAGCTTCATATTTTTCAATTTTAGTTACAGGAAGTCCTTTAATAATAAAGTGGAGTACACACGTTTTCTTTATTTCAGATGTATATATTTTTGACAGTTTTAGCCACATCTTTCTGCAATGTTTGTCAACTAATATGAATCATTTTAGTGAATAAACAGTGCTTCTAGTGATGGGAAAAATGTTTTTTAATGTTTGAAACTAGAACCCCCTATGCGACTCTGTATCAGGGTTGGCACAGGCATGTAGGGCGTGACGTACATTTGAGTAAAGGGCTGTATGAAACTGATTAAAAAACTTTATTGGCTTTTGATGTTGTTTAGTCATTTAAAAATGCAGAGCTAGAATCAACTCTCAAAAGACGGATAAAAAATAAGGACAGTTTCATTTCATAGCAATTTTTAAATATATAATTAGTGTTTTTAAGCTAAAAAATTAAATTTTCTACATTTTATTATATGATTTTTTTCTTACAGTTTATTTTAAAATGTAAAAAATATTAACAAACGTTTCAGAAAAAAGCACCTTATTTAGCCATTGTCGCAAATTTGATATACACACCAAAAAATATTACTATATTTTGAAGAACTAATTAACAATTTCTACATTATTTCAATACAGGGAGTGGTCATTTACAAAAATTAGTAATAGATGAGTCATTCTAAAAAAGAGGTCTGAAAAACTAGCTAAACTTTTTCCCGCCAAAAGTGGTTTTGAGATTTTACGGAGGCAGCCATTTTTAAATGAGCAGGAAAAGCTGCTCCAAGTGGAATGATGATGAACTACAAGGCATAAAACAGACTAAGTTATATTGAATGGATTTTTAAAGAAAGTTTTGATCATGCTAATGAGATAGTGGTTGTAAGACATGCATACATAAAATATAATATGAATAAAGTGTTATAGATATTAGTTTATGATGTAAAAATATTGACAAGTGTTCAAGAAAAAAAGGCCCTTATTTAGTTGTCTCAAATTTGATACGCAGAATCTTAAAAAGGTGTTGTAAGGAATTAATTATCAACAAAATTTGAATTATTTTAATTCAACAAGTAGTCATTCACAAAATTGAGTAATAATAGATAAGCTACTCTTATCGTAAAGTTTGAAAAATTAGCGAAACCTTTTCCCGCCAAAAGTGATTTTGAGCATTCATGGAGGCAGCCATTTTGAAATGAGCAGGAAAAGTCCTTCTACTGCCCTTAGTGGTATGATAATGCACCGCAGAGCAGAAAATTTGACTTTTATGGGTTTTTAAGGAAAGTTTTGATCATGGTAAGTGGTCTCAGAAATTGACGTGAGAATAAACTGTATTTTTTATGCAGAACTTTAAATGTGTTGCAGTTTTATTAAGAAAACAGGCAGACACAGATTATATACAAGTTTTATTTTAAAAAAGTACTTATCTTTTTGCAATAAATTAAATATATCAGCAGAATACATGGTTTTACTAGGTGATAAAGGCATGTTAAGTCAGTCTGCAGACTGTCCCGACTCAGGCTGGGACCTGGTGGTTACAATCTCCAGGAGAGCCTCTCGCTCTGCATGTTCCAGAAGGTCAGCAATCAGATCGTCAAGCTCCTCCCCTCCTTTCATGAACTCCTGTTCCCAGTGAGGTCCAAAAAAAAAAAAGTAATTTTTATTAAGAATAAAATGAGAGTTAACAATGGAAATAAAAAGATTTAAATGACCTTGATGTCTCTGGTGGAATATCCAGTACGGTGATCGGTGACGCGATCCTGGCTGAAGTTGTAGGTACGAATCCTCTCAGACTGAGAGCGTGTTCCCACCTGTCAACATGTAGGAATTCATAAATAAAGAGCTTTAAATGCTTGAAAAGCTGTTCCTTTATAAAGCATCCGTTACCTGCTGCTTTCGTGCAGTGTGTCTCTGCTCTGTCTCTTTACCCATCATGCTTTGGTAGAGTCTGGCCCTCAGCATTTGCATGGCGGTCTCCCTGTTTTGGAGCTGAGAGCGACTCTGCTGACACTCAGCAACAATGCCTGTTTAGATAATAGTCGAAATAATGTAGTCATAATAATGTAGTGACTAAAAATACTCCTAAATCCAGACTTTACCAGTTGGAAGATGAACAATTCGCACAGCGCTGTCCGTCGTGTTGACGCTTTGCCCGCCAGCTCCTCGAGATCTGAAGGTGTCGACTCGCAGATCCTTCGGGTCTACATGGATGTTTAGCTACAAGCGACAGATGTGTTACGTGGGCCGACAAAATGGGAATCATAACGCAGAGAACGTCGGTTACGTCTTTCGGCTGCGGCAAAACAATGACGGTCATGGTTCCCGTGTGGATGCGCTGCATCCTGGACGACAGGCCCACCTCCGGGATCCTTTGCACCCTGTGCGTCCCTCCTTCGTGCTTCAGATGTCTGTACACGCTCTCTCCTGCAATCCTGATGGCCGCGTGGTGCAGTCCACCTGAAAACAGACAGATCGTGCAACGTCTTTTAAATCACAAATTCACACAAAGAGTTGTAGCTTGAACCACAATTTGGAGTAAATAAACGTACTCACCATACTCAGCAGATGTGTAGTTCAAAAGGTTGAAGTCCCAGTTCTTGTAGATGGCGAAACCCTGGTACATATCGAACATCTCTTTAGTGAACTGCTGACAGATGTCGCCTGAAATGAGAGAAACTAACGACTAATAGAGGTGATAAAATACTGAATCTACTTGACTTAAGCTCTTAATCTGACGCTCTGCGGCTCCAGAGCCACGTCTGGCCCTCTATTGTGGCTCTCTGGTTATAGGAAAATACAAAGCTTTGAGTTTAAAAAGTAACTGTAAAGTAAATTTAAAAAAAAAGGAAACTTACTAATCCCTTTGCGAGCCTCCAAAGCACAGTAGCCATAGTGGTTCGATAATTGAGAACTAGACATTTTGACAAATTTCAGTGTTTAAATGTGCTTAATGGTTCAAAAAACTAAAGTTAATTTGCTCTGTTTTAAATTTAAATAGTTAGATTTATGAATTTCTGGCTAAGAAGCACCACAAATGTTCTAAAATATATATTTTTTCATTTCTGATATTATACTACCTACCACTGATTCATAAAACGATCAAATGTGACACAGGAAGTCTGTTATTTTGAAAGGAAGTCTTGTGAAATTCTGTTATAAACGGTTTCACATATTTCTCTTAAAGTTTGTTTATATTTCACATAAAAAATAGCAATAACATAAATACAAATTTTTGTTCTTCTGTGTGGCTCCTACTGGGTAGTGGTCAGTGAGAACTGGACCTACATAGCTCTTTA
>NC_050513.1:10918587-10932369 GCF_002922805.2 Oryzias melastigma | reverse complement strand
TTTATTTTTTCATTTCTGATATTATACTACCTACCACTGATTCATAAAACGATCAAATGTGACACAGGAAGTCTTTTATTTTGAAAGGAAGTCTTGTGAAATTCTGTTATAAACTGTTTCACATATTTCTCTTAAAGTTTGTTTGTATTTCACATAAAAAATAGCAATAACATAAATGCAAACTCTTGTTTTTCTGTGTGGCTCTTACTGGGTAGTGGTCAGTGAGAACTGGACCTACATAGCTCTTTAACTGTTAAAGGTTGCAGACCCCGTCCTAAACTCATGAGTGTCTAGTTACGACAAGAAGCTATTAATTTAAATTGACAATAGTGGAAATTTTATCATTAATTTAAGGCATTTATGCATTAAAAATGACACAAAAAGCTGTTTATGCCTAAAAAAAATTACCAGAAATTGTTTTAAGTAATGTTAAGTAGTATGTTGTATGTAAGTATGTTAAGATTAACTGAACTAATAGTCTTTTTAGACCTGGTCCTAGCAACTTATTCTTACATTGTCAAGAAAAAAAATTTAATTATTGTTAGTTAAAATGATTCAACAGAAAATCCAGATAAAAAAATGCTCCACTTATGTAAAAAAATATGCTTACCTCCAGTCGTCCGTCCTGATACGACCTCCAGGACGACGTCGCTTGAATCCAGAGGGTCAGAGGGCAGAAGAACTTTGATTAACTGGAAAGAAAACAGAAACTTTAAATAAAAGCAGAGAGACAAATCTATCCTCAATCCAGATCAACACGTTTTGTTCTGTCTTCTGACACTAAGTCAATGGCCTCCATCTCTTTACTTTCCACCTTCACACTTATGTCCTCCCATTGACAACATACTCTTTGGTCTAGGCCTCTGTCCTGGTATCTCCAACCTCAGCATCCTATTACTGATATAATCATTGTCCCTCTTTTGCATTTATCTCCAAAACAAAAATCTAAAACGAGTTGTCTATCTGATGGATTTATTCCTGATCCTTTCCAACTTCCTCACTCCCAAAGAGAACATCAATATCTTCACCACTACCTCTTTTTTCTTGGTCAGACCAACAAGGGTGAGTAATACCTCACCTTTCATTCCTTTAAGCCTTGTTTCAACTGAGCGGTCCAGTACTGTCCAGTCAGGTTCTATATTTTGAGCATTTTACCTTAGGGGTGTGGGGAAAAATCGATTTGTGTTGGTACAGTCTTGGGATATATCGCAAGATATGTATCGTTTTGTAAAACACGTATCAAGATATGTATATATGTATCGTTTCGTGAAACATGTATCAAGATTTGTATCGTATTGTGAAACATATCAAGATATGTATCGTATTGTGAAACACGTATCAAGATATGTACCGTTTTGTAAAACACGTATCAAGATATGTATCGTATTGTGAAACACGTATCAAGATTTGTATCGTATTGTGAAACATATCAAGATATGTATCGTATTGTGAAACACATCAAGATATGTATCATTTTTGTGAAACACGTATCAAGATATGTATCGTTTTGTGAAACACGTATCAAGATATGTATCGTTTCGTGAAACACGAATCAAGATATTAATCGCTTCGTGAAACACGTATCAAGATGTGTATCGTATTGTGAAACACGTATCAAGATATGTATCGTATCACCAATGCACACCCCTAATTTCCATTGTACTTGCTCGGTTGGAGGTCCATTGAAAAGTGGAACGGAATGGTTGGGGCGGAGCCTTTGTACAGCCACCCGATGATAGGCAGAAAATGACGACAACACTAGAAAGCGCCAATATAGCCCAAATTTAAGCTAACGTTTCTAAGCACTCTGGTTTTTGTGGTTTCCTGTGTACTCTTTTAGTCACAAGTCTATACTAATAATGCCTGAGACTAAAAAAGCGAGGCCTTAACTGTTAACGTTCCTTGCCATCCTTTGTGATCGTGTGATGCACGGTGAGCTAGTGGCACGCTAGCGGTCTACACATGCATCGTGAAAACAAACCATTTAGTGGAAGTGAAGCTTAACTGAGTGGAAACGCTTCCCAGAATTAACTGGACTTTACCACTCCTTAACGTGCAGTACCAGACCGCTCAGTGGAAATGAGACTTTAAAGTCCTCTATCTCCTTGACCTCTGTGCCCTGTTACCTCACAGATAATCTGTCTCACTGTAACTGACCTCCATTCCTGTCCTTCACGTTCCGCCGCCTGCTCTCTGCTCTCACTATAGATCACAGTGTCATCTGCAAACATCAGGATTGGGCATGTCCCATTTGGGTTTATTTGGGCCCGATCCAATTCAGAGTCATTCGATTTTGTGGATTTTCCGATCCGATACTTTTGGAACACATTTAAAACATGAATAAATTAAATAAACAGATTTGTGTTGTACCTTATTTATATTTCATTAACCTTCTTTTATCATTAAAAACGTAAATAGAACACTTCTGTGAACTTGCTTTAATAATCAAATAAAAATGAGCAAATATAAACTAGGGGAAAATATATATATTATTTTCTTGTTATACAAGTGATAATCATGTGAGAAAGTTTGGTGACTTTAGCTTTGATATCTTTAGAGCTATTGAACATTTTTGACCAAATGTGATTCCTGTCCTCATTAAAATTCTTAAAAATGAATGATCACTTTGTTTTAGCATGAATTTGATGATGAGTGTTCATGACTAACTGATATCATTGCATCTTCTCCTCTTTGTCCTTAATAAATGAGACTCACATCTTTTTTTAAGGTCAGAATTCTGCTGGTCATCTGTGCCTCCTCCTCTCTCAGCAGCTGGATCAGATGCTCATCTTCCTCTTTGGTACCAGTTGTACCTATAGTCAGTCAGTGTTGATTAATTTTCTGGAATTTTCCACCAAAACTACAAACAATTTTAAAGAGTACTTACTCTCCAAGAGTGACAGAACTTCCTCGAGATCCTTCTTAGCTTCTTCAGTTCTCTTAAACACATTTGCCAGAGGAAGCAGCTCCGCGTGCTTCCTCACAAACTCTTTCCTATCCGATTCGCTCAAGTATGCATGCTGTAACTTCTGGCTTATGTCTGCGTACTCTTCCATTAGCTGCTTGACGTACTTCTGCACTGATTCATTCTCGTACAGATCCAAAGAGTCGCCGTGTATGAAGCGTATCGGTGTCACCTCGGGGTGCCTGGTGCTAGTTTGCTGCAACAGTGTCCTCCATCCACCTCTGGATCTTCCGCTACGTGAGATTAAAGTGTTGCATAACGAGCACACTCGAAAACAGCGGATGATATGCATTTAAATGAAGTAATAGTGGGATCATTCCACTAAAATTACCAACACATGTGTTACTAAACAGTTTGCAAGCGGCTAGCAGGTAAACCGGAAGTAGATCCGAATCAGAGCGAAATAATGTTGGGAGTTGTAGTTTTGGACCAAAGCAGTAACTATATAATAACTATGTAAAGTATGTGTAATGTATTGTTTTATTTTTATTGTATCAATATGTTAAATTTAATGTTACTTTAACAGCTAAGAACAGCTAAAACTGAGATATATTTTGCAAAACCACAATTTCCTTAAAATATATTTATTTTATATTTTATTGTAGTCAAAAAAATACGTACTACTTTTTTTGACAACAAATACATATTTAGTAATACGTTAAAACACCTTTTAAACACCTATTTATCTTTATTTTTGCTTGAACATTTGCTACATTGTGCTACACATTTGTTAATTTTATTAACCAATATATAAATTATTCATTTTGTTTTTCTAAAAATACATTAAAGCTTTAAAAAAGTATATACAGAAAAATGTAATATGTGAATAATGATTAAAAGTATAAGTCTTAAGCATAGGTCTCAGACACTTATGCAGCTTTACGTTTTTCTTCCTGAGTTAGCTAGCTAATCTGCTAAAATCGTTTTTTAGTTGACACCATCCAGTATAAACGAGAATATGTCCAACTCCATTGACCACGAAGAAGGTAAGAAAAAAGTAACAAAACATAAGTTAAATAGTAAATAAATTCGAATTTTGAGTTTCAGGATATTTATTAAATATTATGTTTAGCTAGCTGCAGTTAGTTAGCTCGGGGGTGTTTTCGCTATACCATTAAACTCGAAAATACTTGAGAAATATTTTATTTAGTTTTTTTTTATTACATTATTTTTTTTACATGTTTATGTAAAATTAGCCCTAAGAAACTCACGCTTTTTTTCATTTATTTTAGTATAGCTCGAAATAAAAATTTTAAACTCTGAAGATTTGTGCAAAAAACAATTAAGAAGACAAATCCTCAAAAAAAAGGTAACCTAAGCTATCTGATCAACTTACATAATAAATATAAGATAAATTTAAAACATTGATTAGGATTTTTTAATTTCCCCATCGTTTTTGTGAAAAACTGATAAGAAATATTTAAAGAAAAAAGTGACACTCTGTAAACTTGAACGATGCCCCAAGCAACATGAATTATGTTCCAACCACTTTAATTAATAATAGTAAAATATGTCAAGATTTTTTGTGGGACCAAAACTTTTGTTTTATTTATCTAGTAAATTTTGTGACTATCTAAAATAAGTCTATCACAAACTTTAGCCAATCCCCAGTGAACATATAAACTTTCCATTTTTACTTTAGCTTTTAGTAGGGAAAAAAAGAGTAAGTAGATTAAATTTCAAGCAATGTGTGTATTTGAAGGCAACATGGAGCTTTCTTTATCCAAAGCTATGGAGGATGTCAGTCACCATAGCTTTGCCCAGGAGGAGGCCCTCAAGGAGAAGCAGAGAACCTTCAGCTCCCTGCAGGTACAGCTTTTAAAGAATTTTTAGTCCTCTTTTAGTTTACTAGTTTTTTTTTCTTTTCCAGGCAACTCTGTTAGACCTTGAGAAAAAATGTGACGCTGCAGAGCAGGAACTGGGCTCTAGAGAAAGGGAAATCCTGATACTTGAAGGTGAGGCGGTGCGCCTGAACAGGCAGGCGACCGCTCTATACGAACGCAGTGAATCCGTCAACCGGGAAATCACGGAGCTCCAGATTCAAATATGTAACGCGGAAGAGGACGCTCATCTGGCGGTGGCCAGATTTAACAGTTACAGAAACAAGATGGAGTGCCACCGGGAAGCTGTTTTCAGTGCTGCAAGGTGTACAGAGGCCCAGGAGGAGTTTGAGAGGAGGAAGGAAATGATCTGGAGTCTGAGGGAAAAGAGGGACCAGCTGAGGGAGGATTTGAAGGATCCAAATGGAAACATAGTACTGATGGCAAAGGTGAAAATAAAAGTTCAAGGATTTTTATTTCTCATTTGCTGTCTTGTTTCTAGAATTTCGCTAAACCCTGCCAGCTTCTTGCGAATTTTGCAGAAAGAGACGGATGCTTTGAGGAGGGAGGTCTCCGAGAGGAGGATGACTGCAGCTGAGATGAGAGAACACCTGAAGCAAGAGCAGGAAACCCATGATAACTTGAAGAAAGACATAGAAGTATTTCTCTTTGAAGAGTTTTTATCAGAAGACCTAATTATCAGATTTAAATTTTGTAAAAATCTGTTTTATTCCAAACTATCCAGATCCAAAACAGGCGCCATGAAGCCATTGTTAAACGCCTCCGCTGCCAACTGAGCAGAGCTCAGGCCATTCACAGGTAAAAAAAAATGTTTTCCCACAGAGTGATTTCACTCACATATATTATTTTTGGCAGCTCACTTCTTTGTATAAAATGCTGGTTATGCCCATCTGCTTTACTCAGGCACATGTCAGGTGAAATCCACCACCTGCAGAACCACCTAACTGAGATGAGGAGTCAGCAGCCATCATCACAGGACTCAGAAGTCCTTTAGATGTCACAAACTTTGTGATTTGAATCAGTTTTGTTATGATAGTTTTGCAGTTTTTGTTAGTTTAGCAAGAATTTGTTGTTGCTGTTGTTACTACTGTTGGACACCTGGGGGCGACATTTCCCACCAAATGTGTGGCTTTTGTTTCACTCAACAGATATAAACAAGAAGGTAATTGTTTGTTTTTTGTTTGTTTAAAGATAATTAACACACTGAGATGATGCATTAATCACTTTATTGGAATACCAATGCATAAATGGATTAAGAAGACAAATCTAATCTGATTTTTGTAGGTCAGGTGAAGACAGTGAATCCTTTCTTGCACAGCAGAGGCAAAACAAAAAAGTCGATGAGGAGCTGCTCCACTCGGAACAGATTGTTCCAGCTTCTGCTCGGCTGGGCAATCCAACGGTTCGGAGATGACAGTCCCACCGTCGGCTAACGAGGGCGTGACTGTGCCTGTTCACCCATACCTCAAACCAATTAAACAATGAAATGAGTCCACATCAGATTCCAGCAGCCTCAGAGAGGAGCTGTAACCAATACATGCTCTTCATTTGCATAGTCTTGCTGCATGAGTTGATGACTGTGTGATAGTTGGGGAAAAAAGCCAAACGAAAGTTGTTAAAGTCAGAATTAGTCATTACTAAAACTAATTGGGAACAATTCTCACGCTGAAAAATACTTTTCACTTACATGTTTTAAGTTTTTTTTTTTTTTTTTAAATAAAACCAAAGAAAATAAGAGTGCTTTGTCCAGGAAATAAGCCAAGTACCGAAAAACAAAAATGTGACGGCTTAAAATAATCATGGCTCATATTATAGTTTTTTTCTGAATCTGGAGATGAAGGAGTGACACAGCACTATGAGCTAAGTGCTTGACTCTCAACCGCACTTTAGTTTATCTTTGAAATGAGCTGTGGGAGTTTAATTAGCCGGTCTGTGTCTGCTGTTTGTCTGACTATAGGCTCTTAAAGACTCACTGCAGGCGCAAAAATGTTGTCTGCAAGGTCCAAATCTGATGCATCCACTTGTAGACAACTAGATCAAGTACATCCAAGCTGGCGTCTGGCTCAAAACTGTAATGCTGGATAGCTCCAGTATTGCTTGAATAAAATAGAATAGATTCGTCTTTATTTTGTGATGGCACACTTGTACAATGAAATTAAAAGCAATCGCTTTTCCTTGGTGCAGAAAGCAATAACAATCAAATATAAGAAAAAAAGTATACAACAAAGTGCTAGTGCTAAAGATCTTCCAATTGAAATGCATATATAAATACTAAAATAATATAAGATAAAACAATTAAAGCACACATCTACCATTCTGCATATGTCATACATAATATTGCACAGACACCTTGACTGGTAATATATAGGTTGGGATGTGAGGGACTATAAGCTAACGAGAGAATGTAAACGGAGAAGTCTCAGCAACGGAAAGGGAGACTCTTGCCGTTCTAGAGAAACTATGGCCTTAAAACGACTACACAGTGCGTGTTTACCATGCTTTTCTTTCAGAGGAAACTATATCCATATATACGATCATACATTACCTTTGGCACACTAAAGAGAAAACTATTTATATTTCTGAGTATTTTTCCTACCCAGAAGTAAGACGCCTAAATCTCTTGAGGCTCCACCTTTAACTCCTTGTGGGTACCGCCCATTCCATGACATTATCCTAGAGCTGTCCTCGTTTGCATTTTGCCCACAAAAACAAACAACATCCGAACTTCTGCAAAGATGGATGTGAATACTGTATGTCTGGTTTTACTAGCCCCGGCCATTACTGCACTGTTTGTAGTGATGGTCAAAGCTAGCTGAGTGGCGAAGCTAGCAGCTGAGCACTGTTAGGTTTGCAGAGATATTGTGCTTGTGTTAGCCTGTGGGATGGTTCTGGCAGTGCAGACTCTTCCTGAAAAGGTCTGTCTCTCTTTGTGACATCAGCTTGTGAGGACTCGCTCATTTTCATGGGTTAGAAGGGGCTGGTGCTCAGAGCGCAGATTTCTAGAGGAAGGCTCAGAAATGCGTGAACGGAACAAAATAACACTTTGGGGTTGTTAATTGAAAGAACTAGAAGTAGATGCGTGAAATGTTTTTGTAATCCACCTCAATTTGATTAAAAATTAATTTAAAACAGAACATTTTTGAGTTAGTGTTATCAAAATTTGTGGCGTTTGCTCTCATTTTGGAGTCAATTGCACTGATGGGTTGATGTCCCTTAAAGAAAAACGCAAACTTACAGAAATGCCGTATTCATGTGGTGTTTGAATGATCGGAAAAATGCTTGTCCGGCTCAAAAAACACATATAAACGTTATAAAAACAACAAATCTTCCAACACCACATGATTGCAGAATAACTTTCTGCATCTGGTCAATGTATTTGTTATTTACCATCTGGGACACACCACAATTACTGGGAAAATAAAACATTATTAAGGATTATCTATGCATAATTTAGTCTAGTTTAGCGGGCCAAACTAAATAGTTAAATGGGCTGTATGTCCTCGGGCCGTAATTTGCCTACCCCTGATATAGACCCTTTCAAGCTTCCTCTCGCTTATTGGAAATGTGTCTTTTAAGACCCACTCTGCCCGGCATATTTTCTACGCCACAGTACACTCTACATTTTTTCATTTGCGCCAGATTTACAACAATTTGAATAAAAAATACTCGAGTTTAGTTATCTTCATATATGTCATCAGAAAAATGCCACAAGTACACATTAAAAACACTAAAAACACACCTGCACAAATGCACGAAACATCATTTTTTGCTTGTTTAATGATAAATATTACTCATAAGGTCAACTTATGCCTTGTCAGGATCTATTATTGCTGTTAAATGGGAGTGTCCTTGAGTGTATACAAGCTTAAAAAATGACTATTTTATATTTTTACCTCTAATCCATTGAAAGGGTTGTGACAAAAAACAAGACTACAGTCAGAACCCATTGTTTGTCCATTAGCACAACACCAACAAACGAATCTCCTTGACCTGTTTCCCTTTCTTTGGCTTTTAGATTAATGGCCGTGCCACTTAGAAAACGCGCCTGACAAGCTTTCCCGTCAACCGCAGAGTTAATTTATCACTTTGTGCCGCAGTGTTATTAAGCAAAGTGCACGCTCCTCTGGAATAAAACACAGCTGTCCAAACAGATAGTGGTACAGTAGGTACGTCAGTCTCGTCGCGTGCACAGTTCCACCTGCATGTCTCTAGTCCTATTTCATGGCTTGTGTGAGTGTAACTGTCCACATTTTTCTCTTTCTTTGCCCATTAAGTGTACTTTAGCCTGTCGAATATCTTTTAGCTGATTGTAAATTTAGCTTGGTCTTACATGGATCTAATCGTCTGGTACTTTGGTGTTCTATAAAAGATGAACCAACGTTGTTAAGTTAAAGACTTTTCACGTTTATTTGTTTGTCTTTGATTGTTTTGTGTATCTTTGGCAAGAAATATGAGCTCAGACTGTAATGTTCCGAGTAGGACAGCCAAAACTAGAAGCACACACAGGATTAAGTATATTTATTTGAGGATCTCCATGCACCACCAATTGCACAGGAGAGTCCAAAACCAGAAGAAATCAGAGCTAATGTATATCCAGCTCCAAACAAAAGAGAATCCAGTCTTTTCTTATGCTGAAACCTCTTGGTAACAAAGACGGAGATCCCACTGGAGAAGGAGCACTCTGGATACGTCATGCAACGAGGAGGAATCCCGTCAGGAGAGGCAAATAAATCCAACATCCATGATCCAAAGGCAATAACTCAGAAGCAGAAAAAGGGGACAGACTTAATCTTGATCAGGGACAGAAAAAAGGTAAAAAAAACTATGAAACGCTGGACTGTGAGCTAAGCCACAGCAAACTGGCAGAGGGTGTGAGGAACTGTCAGTCCTAAATACTATGGCTCACAGGTGGAATAAATGAGACAGACCCTCTAGGCAGCTTCTTCTGAACCATGCTTGCAACAAAGAAGGTGACGAGTCCTCGAGGTGGCAGCCCTCCACACATGTGGAACAGCCTTTTTTTCTACATTTGAGGTGCTCAAAGGCTACAACAACTCCAAACAGGCTGACCGCCTTGTTATGATACCCTGTCTGACCTCAGATAAGAAACAACAGTGTGGTTTCCGTCTGGTCACGGAACATTGGACCACTCTCCATAGGGCGCTGGAGGGTTTTGTGGGACTTTTCTCATCCAGTCTATATAGGTTTTGTGGATTTGGAGAAGGCCTTCCTCTGGGGGGTGCTCTGGGAGTATGGTGTCAATACTGAGAGGGCTTTCCGGTCTCAGCTTGGTTCACATAGCCGCCAGTAAGTCGGACCTGTTCCTGGTGCATGTTGAACTCGAGTAGGGGTGTCCTTTATCACCAGTCCTGCTCATAATCTTTTTAGACAGAATTTCTAGTTACAGCCAGGGGTCAGAGGGGATCCGGATTAGGGACCACAGGATTTTTCTTCTCTGCTCTTTGCAGATGATGTTGTCCTGTTGGCTTCATCAAGCTAAGGCCTCTTGCATACGTTGAGCATGAATTGGCAGGGATAAGGGTCTGGAATGCCAAGTCTGAGGTCGGGTTCATGACCGTAGAGGGCAAGTTTGTCCTCTCCGAGTGGCTGGGGTCCTCCTGGCCCAAGTGGAAGAATTTAAGTATGTTATAGGGTCTTCTTCACAAGTGAAGGAAGACTGGAGCATGAACTCAACAGGTGGCATCTGCTGTTATGCAGTTGTTGTGCTGATTGAACAATTTACTAGTCGATCTTTGTCCCAATGCTAACCTACGATCATGAGCTCTGGGTTATTAAAATATGAAAAAGGTCCCGAATACAACCAGCCAAAGTTGGATTTCTTCTGCTATGCGCCCCCTTAGAGATACAGTGAGAAGCTTGGTCACCTGGAGAGAGCTGCTGCTTTCCCACAGGGAGAGGAACCATCTCAGGTGGCACGGGCATCTGATCTAGATCCCTCTCGGACGCCTCCTCAGGGAGGTGTTCCGGGCATGTCCCACCAGAATCTTAGGGAAGAATCAGGACACGCTGGAGAGACTATGTCTCTTGACTGGACTCAGAATCCCCCTAGGAGAGCTGGAGAAAACGACAGAGGAGAGGAAAGTTCGGGTATATTTACTTAGACTGCAGCCCCCGCAACCCCGTCCCAAATGAGTAGGAAAAAAAAAGATTAATTAGATTTTAATATATATAAATGTAGGTTACATTTGAATTTGCCATAAACTGTAAAAGTTATATTACTTAACAAAAACATTTATTAACAATTCTAAACATAAGTTTTGTTTCATGCTGTACTTTAACACAACCTGTTGATTAAAAAAAAAAACAATTATAAAACTTTAATTTGTCTGTTTCCCATCACTGTTATTAGTGCTGTTATATGTAAAGACTATAGAGCAGGGGTGGGCAAACTTTTGATTCTAAAATTTGATAAGAGGACCAAACCAGGAGCAGATCAGCGACAAGTTTTGGTAATTCCTCCTCATAACAGGAAAAAATAAGATGGAATCTGGAAAAAACATTCTTTATTTTTGATTGAAAATGAAGTGATATACTTCAAAGCATAACTTTTTGGAGAAACTGTGTTTTTATTCTCATTTTAGTGCTAATTGCACTAATGGGTTGATGTCCTTTAGGGAAAAAATGCAAACTTAGAGAATTGCTGCGTTCATGAGGTGTTGGAAAGATCGGACAAATAACCTTCCAACTCGGAAAATCAACAAATCTTCCAACACTACATGAAAGCAGAATAACTTTCTTCATCTAAGCAAAGGTCAATGTATTTATAGTACACCACCTATGGGTAGAACTCAAGGGAAAATAAAACAGTAATAAGGATCATAGAGAAAATGTATTCCAGTGTAGTGGGCCAGATGATTTTAGGGTCTACTTTAGAGGAAGCAACATGAAAGCAGTTTGTGAAATTGGAAAATATCGCAATATAAACAAAATATTGCGATATACCCCCCAATCAATTTTTTCTCTACAACACTACTGAAGACTATCTGGTGAAACAGATGGCCCATAGGTTTGTCCATATGGGCGATCAAAGTCCACTAAAATATATACCTGCATCCATTAGGGTTGGTGAATTCCTGCAGGTGCACGCTACCTGGAAAGTAAACAACCTTCAAGTCAAGACTTCAGGGAACCATCTTCAAGGAAAAACACAAAACACTCTTAAGGTGCTGTCACTCAACCAAAAAAGTTTTTTTTTCTTTACCCTTCTGCTTTTCAACATTGAAAACTTATACCTACATGCTCAGACCGCTCATTACAGTGCTGTCTATTCCCTCGTGACTCTTCCAAGAAATCCACGTTAAAGGTGATTCCTGGATTTTATCAGCAAAAACAATCCAAGTAACTCTATTCTTCGAAGGGATTGGCTTTATCAGAAATTACGTAATTTATTTTTTTACTGCTGTTGTAGATTTATTACTTTTCTATGAATTCAAACTTTTCTTTAAAGCTCTGACAATTCGGGTCACAAAAGATATCCCTTTAATACCAGAAATGTTGTCATTAATACCTAAATAATGTACGCTCTTGGACATATATAATGGCACAAAACCAAAGAGAAACACTTGCTTTTCTCTGTGGATTTACGTAGATTGGGTAAACACTTGCATATCAACCCAACTACTTTTCTCCACCTCAAAATCCAATGGAATTACTTTTTCCTAAACCTAACCAAAATAACTTCAATCCCTAAACCTAACATTACACCTTCAAGATCTCCGGTTTTCTATTGAACCCTTTTACACCGTAGCTTTAGCTCCAGTGTTGACATTCTTTCGACTAGCACAAGTCCTCAACTGTTTACGCAATGAACGTAATTCCAGCAAATTCTGAAGCGTAGAAAAGCAGTCTTGCTTTGATATGCACCACTTTATAGAAGTGAAGTGTTTACACAGTCCACGTAAATCAACTGATTCTGTAACGGAATCAGCTTATTTACGTTGATCTCGTAAACCAGGGGTGTCAAACTCATTTTAGTTCAGGGGCCACGTTCAACCCGTCTGATCTCAAGTGGGCCAGACCAAAAACATAATAGAAAAATAACCTATAGTCAACTTGTTATCTGTAGCTTTGTTTTTTTTCTCAACTAGAAAAAATACTTCAAACATAATCTATTATTATTATTATTATTATTATTATTAGAGCTATTATTATTGTCTTTTTGACAGCAACATTTTGGTAATTATGGTGTCACACCAGAGAGCCTAACTGCATCTCACGCGTAGCAAAGAAATATATATTTTTTTTATCTCTTGTTATGCCGGTCTTGCTTTTTCTTTGCTTCCCCTAGTGGTGGAATTGCGCATTGCACCCATTTCTTTAAATAACCATAACTCGTCACAGGATCGTTCTAGAAACTTGTTTTTTTCTTCTTTTTCAACATCCTTATAGTTTCTTCTCTTCATGACTGGGCCGGATTAAATAATCGGTGGGGTGAATGCGCCCCACGGGCTGTGTGTTTGACACCCCTGGTGTAAACAGTCGAAGAGTTATGGCTGAATCTGAATAGCTTCCCTACCCCTATAAGGCTTTTCTCTATCCATACAGTTATCCCTGTATGGATAGGGAGGAGTGAAGGGATTTAGGAAATAAAAAAGCCTAGTCAAAATCCTTCCCCTTTCCCTTCCCCTCCATCTAAAGGGGCATTTTTAGCACAAGTGTGTCCGGAATTTTTTTTCTTTAAATCTGACCCTCCAAGCGAAGGGATACAAAGTCCTTCGTCACGAGGGTAAACCGCGTCACGCTGAGTAGCGCTTTTCTTCAAGTGGGTGTGCTCTAAAGCCCAGAAGTTTACATTTAAATGTAAGTAATGATTTTTTGTTGCAGCATGACCTTTTTAAAGTTATAAAACCACTCTTGTTATGTATATTTAAGCGCTGTAAGCGCTGCGCTAAAGCTAGCGGACTGGTGACGTCCGATTTATGAGACACTATTTTCATTGGAAGGTTAAAAGAAGGA
>NC_050513.1:10886838-10918086 GCF_002922805.2 Oryzias melastigma | reverse complement strand
CCAAGCGAAGGGATACAAAGTCCTTCGTCACGAGGGTAAACCGCGTCACGCTGAGAAGCGCTTTTCTTCAAGTGGGTGGGCTCTAAAGCCCAGAAGTTTACATTTAAATGTAAGTAATGACTTTTTGTTGCAGCATGACCTTTTTAAAGTTATAAAACCACTCTTGTTATGTATATTTAAGCGCTATAAGCGCTGCGCTAAAGCTAGCGGACTGGTGACGTCCGATTTATGAGACACTATTTTCATTGGAAGGTTAAAAGAAGGAAAAGAGAGAAGGGCTAGGAGGCTAGGAAGAATTCGGATTTGGCCATAGTCTTCATATTTGGACGGTACTACTGCTTGATGATGTCATCAGAAGTTGCCGGTCCTCTACGTTAGCGCGTAGCTGCCAGTAATAGGAAAATACATAGCAACATTGGTTCTACAGCTCTAGAAAGTCATGCTAAAACAAAAACTCAATACTTAAAAGTAAACTTCTGTGGTTCAGAGAACATCCACGTAAAGAAATCTGTTACTTCTCTGCGGCACTGGCGGAAGGATAGCCACCCCTAAGTCGCTATATGACTCCTCCTTAAAAAAAAAACACTTTTAGACCAACTATAGCTTCAATTACCCCAACAATGAGAGCAATAGGGAGTAGCAAGAGGAGTAAGGAAGAAATTCAGATTCTACCTAAAAAGGATGTGTTAAGACGTCACCAATGACGTCTCAGGTGTTAAAGAGTTAATCTTAAAAACAATCTTTTACAATCTTGCTTGGCCTAACATTTTAAAACTAGAACTGAGTTTTTTCTGCTCTAAAACTAAGAAATTTAGTTTCAAGATATCTTAATAAACCAAGAAAAACAAGAACAGTAACATGTTTTCTAAAGAAAAAGTTCAAACTTCATAGATATTGTTGTTTATTCACTTTCAAAAAGTGAAGGATCGTCCTTCACGACAGAAGGAACTCGCCCCGCTGCGCCTCGTACTTCCTTAAAAGCAGAAATATTTTTTGACAAATTACCCAGATGACAATCCTCCCTCTCATCCGTGCCACAATCCTCTGGAGTGACAACAGGGTTTTCTCAGTATGATGACCCGTTTCAGGAAGTAGAATTCCCGGAATTACCGGCACAGTACTTTGGTGTAGCTCTGAGGACTTTCAGGCCTCAGGGCAACACCTCGAGATTGAGTTCAAGACTACAGTTTGTTTGCTTTCTTCTGTTTGTTTAGAATGATTACTGTTTCTGTAGGGTTTATAAGGAGACATTTTCACAAAGCAGTGATCCTGATTGATGGAGCTACAATTGAAGGTGTAGCGTTTGTACCAGGGTAAGCAAATGAAAAAGAGTACAAAGGGAGATTCCGAAAAGGATGGAGCTCTCTGGGGGGAAAGCCTCGGAGTCTCTGTCGGCGTCTAATTGCTCCCGTTGGTCGTTGTTAGACTAAACAACTTTTCCAAAGAGTTTTCCAACAACAACAGCTGACTTTTAGGTGCCCTTTTCAAGGGTTCTGCCTAGTTTTGCTGCCTTTATAGAGCGGTAATCCTAAACAAATCCTCTGGACGAGACTAAACTGTGTTTTATTGGAGTCATTGTGGTTTTGTTTTGATCACAGCCCCAGCTGACTTTTGTATGGGAATGCAAGGTGAGTGCTTTCCAAAGGTGAAGCCAAAAGTGAAAGTAATTAAGAGACACTATGACCCCACCTTGCTTTGTCCCTGAGCAAACGCTCCGACTTTCATTTCCTCCTCGTCACTTTCGGTTAAACAGCACCCACGGCAACCCAAGCACGGATCATAAACACGGGTGGGCGGGGTGTTTATTCAAGGACAACACGGTGACAGGAACTTTAAACATACAGACGGTGATTTATACGGCTGGGTCATGAATTAAGCATACTTCGCCGGCGTGACGTGCTGTATATCTGGTGTCTACTTCAGATGTAAATCTGGAGTCGCGCCGTGTGTGCTTCACACCCACCTGACAGTGAGTCAGCTCTGCTGCCCCGCATTATCACCATCTGTGGTCTGGCAGCGCTACTCAACCGCGAGTGAAGAGCTACTTATTTACAGGTTTACCCTTTAAATGTCACGCAAACGCACACAAGCGTGCCATTTAAATATTTACAAAAGGTCCCCGCATGCTCAGCATTTCCTCGCTTTTAAGGCACTTTACCTTTATTGTCGTGCTATCGATACAGGATATAAAACACGGACGAAGGTCAGCAGCTTTTAACTCAGCACTTTACGCAAAATTGTGCTTTTTAGTTTGACACAGTTATCTAAAACATGAACAGCTAATTATTAAAGCTTTCGGAAAACAAAATAGTTGAATAGTTAATAGAGCTTTCCTCAATAATGTTCATGGTCTGACTGACTCAAAGACCTACTCTAATGAAAATTGTGTTTTTAACACATTTTTGTGGCATTTTTGTGATGATGGTCGATATATATATTGAATAAGAGGTAGTCATAAATTTAATTTTGAGCTTAATTATTTTTATATATACATATGTACAGTATATATTCAGATATATAATATATATATATATATATAATTAGGCTCAAAATTTAATGTATGAGTACTTCTTATTCAAATCACTGTGAATATAGAGCAGATAAAAAGTTTTTGCCAGTTTTATTAGTGAAGTTCCCTGGTGGCGGTGCATCATGTAAACAGACCGCTCTCAGTAACTGGAAGGGGGGTGGGGTTGCTTCACACCAACATAAAGTTTGGGCGAATCCGAATTCTTCCCCTCCCCCTCCGGCTTCTCCCTACGCCTACATTTAGCCCTCCAAACGGAGAGATACGGACTTGATGACGTCATCAATAGTCGCCGGTCAGCTAGGTTAGCACCTAAATTCCAGTGCTTGCCAAATACAATAAAAACATCAGTTTACTAACTCAAAAAAGGTTAGTCTAAAACACAGAGTTATTACTTACATTTATATTTGAACTTCTGTGCTTCAGAGCGCACCTACAAAAAGAAAAGCGCTTCTTCTCCGCAGCACAGCGCTACCCAGTTTACCCTACCAGCGAAAGGATACAGAACTCAAAGTCTCTTTAGACCAAGTATTTTCTCTTAGGACTAATTTTGTGGTTTTGATTTTTAATTTATGAAACTTGTTCACATATAAGGGCAGGATTCTTTTTTTATTTGACAAAGTTTGACACATAAAGAGACCAAACAAAATCATTCTGTGTTCTGCCAGATCGTCAAATTTTTGAAAATTCCGCCTTTAACTAAATTAACTTAAGTTATAAGGATAGACTTTATTTTGTAGCATATCTAAAGAAATATTAGTCCAGTGAAATATATATATCTGTGTGGATTTTAAAATTAAATAAAAATGTTTTTGTCCATTATAAATCAAAGAAATATCTAAATTTTACATTAAAAAAGCTCAACCTAGAGTTGATAGGGCTACCACCGCATATATATACTATTTATATATATTTAAATTCATTTTAAATATATATATATATACACATACACACACGAACACACATATATTTAATGAACTTATATAATGTTTATATATATATATATATATATATATATATATATATATATATATATATATATATATATATATATATATATATATATATATATAAGATATACATAAGTAAATAACTTTATTCTGCAAATGTCAATTATTTAGTATAATGTCACTTTTATAATCTTTCTCATGTTTTTAATCTGGTCAGGTTTATAAAGAGTACACAGTGACCCAAATTACAAAGAAGCCTGGTGCAGATGGAGCCAAATTTTGACCTCATGATGTCAGTCCGCTGTTTGTATTTTGATTCTACGTTGTAAAGTCAAATACTCCTCACGAGATATCAGTGCACATTTGGCGTGCCACCTAAAAGCGTCTCAGTCAGTAAATAGCGACATGGAAACGCAGATGCTTCACATGACATGCAAACAGGAGCAGCTATAATAAAACTGTAAGGCAAGAGATGAAAACGCTGGTTTTTGCTTCACCGCAGGCAGAAAGTAGGACAGCTTTTGGTGGTTGTGGTGGAGGAGGGGGGGGAGTCCCAGGTCGTCCATTACTTTACAGCAGCAAGTATGCTTGCACGCTGGAAAAGGGAGGCCTGCCTTAGCTTGTCTCTGCAGTTTAATTGCTGCAGTGGGGCAGTAAATTATGAATGAAACCGAGAAGGGAGCAGTCTTTGAGCTCCACAGCCTCTTCTCCACCTCAGACTGTGCAGAAACACTCATTTTCTGCACAAACGGATTTCACCAAATGTGTTGAAGGTGTTTTTTCTGCAGAAAACAATAAATGAAATTATGCACAGCACAAACTGAATCTTTAGAGAGGAAAAACTCTTGCTTCAAGGAAAGTAGCAAACGTCTTTCAATAGCAAAGCAATCTTAGTTTATATGCTAATTTTTATGCTAATTTCTGGTTTAAAAAAATGGTAACAAGCAAGTGTTTGTAAACATTCTAAAAGCAAAAGTTTATTTATTTATTTTTTATTTTAGGCATCAAATCCCACATCCATCTTGTCGAAATTAAAAAAGGTTAATGGAATTAGATTAGTTTTTTATTTCTTTGTTTTTTAGTGTTGATCTGTCTTTTTAAAACTTCCATATATTGCCAATTGTAGCCGTTTTAAACATCTTATAACAAAAATACTTAAAATGTGAAAAATAACACTTACAATTTGCTGTGATGCTATATAGAAGAGTATTGCATTCAATTAGGCAAAAAATGTTTTAGTTCTGATTTTTTTTTTGTATTTTTCTTTCTTACGTTTATGGTTGTTTAATCTTTGTTTAATTTTTGTTCTTTTTTTTCCGTTCAAATATTTTTCATGTTTTTTGTTCTATTTTTTTCCCGTGTTTCATATTTGTTGTTCAAATGTTTTTGTTTCTTCCGTACTAATTTTTTCTGTGTTTTTCGTTCAAGTTTTTTGTGTTTTTTGTGGGGTTTTTTTTTGGCTTCCGTGGTCCAATTTTTTTGTGTTTTTTCATTCAAATTTCTTTTCATGTTTTTGTTTTATGTTTTTTTTGTTGCAATTTTTCATGTTTTTCATTCTAATGTTTTTGTGTTTTTGTTTTAAGCTTTTTTTCATGTTTTTTTATTTTTTTCAAGTTTTTGTTTTTAATTTTTTTGTGTTTTTGTTTTAACTTTTTTTTAATTCTCCATGTTTTCCGTTTAATTTTTTTTCCATATTTTGCATTCTGTTTTGTTTTCATGTTTCTTTCGTTCAACTTTTTTCCATTCCAATTTTTTTTGTGTTTTTCATTCTTATTTTTTTTCTCGTGATTTTCATTAAAATTTATTTTAAGCTTACACTATTTGATGGCCTGCAATTAAAAGACAATAAACCACAATGTGTCACAGATATGTCCGTTGCTGGAGCCCGTCCCGACTGTTGTTGGGCGATAGCGGTGCGTACAAAATAACTCATACCTTCCTAACGTTAATAACCTTTTTCACTGCAGGTCTTCTTATAGTTCTTGAGAGCAAAGGAGGGCAGAGCGTAGCCTGTTTGTAGATCTAATTCTTAATAGAATTGGGATGAAAAACACCTGTGGTTTTTTTAGGGGGGGTTTATACACAAAAAATTCGAAATTTGAATGAAGATCGCCATTTTTTTTAGTGTAATTTAATGCAAAAACCTTCCATAGAACTACACGGTTGACAATAAAAACTGATAATTTCTTGTCAAAGAGGTTGAAAGTAAGTTAAGTTGTTTTTTTTCACTTAAAAATCTGACGTAGAAAGACGTAAAAGACAAAAATATACTTTTTGTATGCAGCCATCTCAGATTTGTTTGTTCAGGTTTATTTTTGTCAAAGGTGGTGTGCAGAAACAGCTGAAAAACCTCCAAAAGTGGTCAGGTTCCAGGCTTCTTTGTCTGCCAGATAATGTTACTCTCGTTTTGACTCATTCTGTTGTGAAAGTGACACAGCTGAAAACTTACTAACACCACCTTTTTTTTGACACAGCTGAGATTGTCTGCCCACGCTCGGCTGTTTCGTGACTTTGGAGACAAGCGGCCCTTCCTCTGCTTTCACTCCCCGTCTCTTTACGACCGTTTTTGTTATTTTTTTTTCTGTTCCTCTTTGTGTGTTTATCAGCCCCGAGTGGAAAGCGAGCTGCGCCACTTTGTAAATCCCACATTTCTAAAGTTACCAAACATAAAGTATGTGTTGGATGGAACTCAGAAATGGGATCTTTTCTGCAAACATTTTGAAGGTAGAAGTGACATTCTAGAGGTGGTTAGACTGCATTTTTTCTTTTGGAGTGCCACGACATGCACCCAAGCAAAAGTAGTGTGTTTATTCTGTAGTACAAAGGGAGCACGCAGACAATTACTGTATCAGTTTTACATGTTTATATATCAGTCAAGCTACGTTCACACAACCCTCAGCGACGTGCATTTAAGCGACAGCTTCCAATTAAAAGTGGAAATGTGACTTTTAGTCTTCCACGTTAAAAACTTTTGCATTCACGCAAGTTTCTACAACCGTTTCAAACTTGCATGTATGTTTAAAGTTCACGAATAAAGGAGTGACAAAATATCAATATTGCGATATATATTGCGACCTTTAGTCCTGTGGTTGATTCTCGATGGATTTTTAATAACTATTGATCTTTCATTTTTGTTTGAAGAGGCTGTAAAATGTTATATTTGTCATCCTTTGGTGAGACGTTCCTTTGGAGGTAGATAGGGGGTGTGCTTTTCAAGACTGGCTGTTGTGAGCATCAATGTGTGTGACAACTACTTAAATTATTTATTTTTTTTTCTGTTTTTTTACAACAATTTTGCACTAAGCAGTGGCACTGGTGTTCATGTTTACTATTGTTAACATTGGATTTGACAGATAATTAAAATTCAGTTGGTGTCATTGTTTGTCAAAGACATAGTATTACTGATTTGCACAAAAATTTATATTTTTTGTTGGACAAAAGAAGACACAAGTTGTTAATTATGATTGTATTCAAAGTAAAAAATAAATGGGGATATATTTCCCTAAAAAAATATGTGTTCTTCTGTTTATTGTAAGTTATTAGATATGATTTTTTTTTTTTTAACAATTATCGCAGTATCGCGATTTTATCGATACAGTGAACCGTGTATCATGTATCGCATCGTTTTATGAGGTACCCAGTAATTCCCAGCCCCGCTTAAGAACGTATTTTCAAGCGACCACTTCCAGTACAGAGTCCTTATAAACATGTGTAAATACTAGGGGTGTAGAGAAAACCCGTTTCGGTGATATATCGCGATATTTCATTTGGCGATACTTTTATCGACACAACGATATTTAATTAATTACTGTGAGCGTCCTTCAGAGTCTTACTTTTGTTTTCCACTTAAACCTCCAACCACTAGTTGGCAGCACAGCACATTTTCAGAACAAGAACTCACGAGAACCAACTTGTATTAAATGTTCAGTCTCTTTGGTTCAGTCAGCCTCGCAGTTTTTGTTGTTATAAAACAAGACTTAGCTTTTGTCTAAGTCATATTCTTTTTTTTTTTAAAAAAAGGAAAAATTGTTCTGGTACAGTCTTGGATGTATTGGGATATTTATCGTCATGAGAGACGCATATCGCGATGCTTATCATATTAAAAGATTCTTACCAATAAACCCCCCCTAGTAAACACGCTGTAGGAGCCATGAATCCACTGTTATGATGAATAAGTTTAGTTGTTTTTCAATATGGTGTTGTTTGTGGTCATGTTGAGCAGGTGGTCACCTGGTGGATCAAACATTTGTGGGCGGAGACATTTCTTTTGTGATTTTTACTCACCTGCTAATTTGCACCTCGAAGTAGATCTGGGGTGTCAAAGTCAATCCCACAAGGGCGCACAATCCAAAACACACAGTAGGTCGTGGGCCGAACAGGACAACATTAATTGAACAAAAAAATGAATTGTTTAAACTTTTAAACTTTAAAATCATACATTTTTAAACATATTTACGAATAAAAGCAGACAGGAATATCATTCCAGAATAAATCAACTTAACAGAAAAAAATATTGAAATAATTTTCAATATTTTACTCTGCAAAACTATATATATTATGTCAAAATTATACAGAAATAAAGTAAATGTTAAATGAAAAAATCTTAAAATTTTTTTACTCGTATGTCATTTTGTAAAAATGACATACTTATAAATATCCCAAAATATTTCACCCTCCATAAAATATATCCTGTCACAATTGTACAATTATAGGTTAATTACATCAAATGATCTTGAGGGCCGAATATAATTACCCCTAACCTTGTCTTTGACACATGAAGTAAAGGATGACCACTTTTTTGGATCTTTTTCACTGATTTTTTTTTCTTTTGCTGACAAGAAGTACAATGAATAATCCTAAGCATGATTTAATTGCCTGTTTTCATTAATAAAAGGTTCAAAGCATGACCTAGTTCAAGTCTCTTTGTTTAGCATGTCACACAGTAACCGAGCCCAGCTTCGGTCTTTCAGCAACTTGTTTGGTCTTAGTTAAAGTCGCTACACATGGATTTTTGGGCAAATGTGTTAAAACTCTAATTTTCATGCACATTTTTAAGACCGTTTTCGGGGTCTAAGTACACAAAATAGGCGGGAATTGAAAGTTAAACTAAGTTTGACCAATCAGGGACACGTATTTAGTAGTGACATGTGGATGGTGTCATTTGTAATTCACAGAAGTGCTAACTGTTTGAAAATCTATCACTTCTCCCTACCCCCACATTTAACCCTCCAAATGGAAAGTTACGGAAAAATAGTGTCTTCAAATGCTGACGTTACCTCCACTTGATGATGTCATCAATAGTCGCCGGTCAGCTACATTAGCGCAGAACTGCTAGCACTCAGAAATACATAACAACATTAGTTTAATAACTTTAAAAAGGTCATTAGAGCACACCCACCTGAAGAAAAGCGCTTCACCTCTGCGACACAAGACCCGAAAACCCTTCGGATAACCCTACCCTTCCAATTTGAATCCGTAGGGATAGGGAAGAATTCGGCCGAAGTCTTTCATATATCGGAATAGAGCTGTGAAACAAAAAGCTTTGAGAAAAATTCACGAGATTTTCACCTCTTGGACATTTCGCAATTGCGGACATATAGTAAACAGTAGAAAAAAAGGAAGAAGAAGCCCCTCCCTGTTTGTCCAGTGTGAACGTTGCATAAGTTACTCAAGTTGCAAGAAAGGTTTGTTACACGTCGTAAAGTATTTGGCATTTTCTACTAAAATAAGTTAAAATCTTACACCGTAAAACATGAAACACTAGATCAAATAACAAAAAATTCAGTAATTTGTTACATTTAAATCGATTAGTTTGTCTTAAATTCATATTTTGAGTCAATGATTAACTTGACTCAAATATTTAATTTTTAAATAATTGATCTAACATTTTACTTTTTTCAGTGTATTTAAAAGCCCTTTTCCCCCAAAACAGCATCTATCTCATATTTGCTTATTTAATTGAACGTTATTCATTATGCAGAGAAGAAATGTGCGTGTCAAAACAAGCATCAAAATTAGCCAAACAAATAAGTAAATAAAAAAAACAATATTTGGTGACCCAATCATAAAGTTGTCTTTTTTTACGTTTGAGTAAATAAGGACTTGCTCTCTTTTGAAGCCAGCCCCAAGAGGTTTCTTAAGGAACTACAAGGTCTGAAACTTCCAACAAATTCAGAAAGTTTGTTTGAAATTACATAATGTATGCTATGAAATTTATTATAAGATATAATTAGGTAAAAAGAAAAAATAAATACATGACCCCCACTTGATGCTTGCCTTGCACCTGTTTTTTCAGAGCACACATCAGATCGTTCACGGACATGCGGGAATCAACAGCAAAACATTAAAATTTCATCTCGTTGTGAGTTCAAGCTGAGCAGTCCAAATTCTTGGCGCATACACTTTGTGCGTGCGTACGTGCCAGATTGCAGCCAGACTGTGCTGGAACAAGCTGTCCTTTTCCGAGCCAAAAAACCAGCCAAAGAGGGAGGAGGGGTGATGGTGGTAGGGGTCCCCACGCTGAGCCGCCCCACAGAGGGGATGACCTAAATATTACTGCACTGTACTTCTGAGCGTGCTACCTCTGAGTCTAAACAATAGAAACCCACGCTCTCTAACATCATTAAATATCTCATTTTACTACGGTTTTAATAGGAAAATAACAATATTTGAACAAAATTACACTAAAAATAAAACTTTTACAGCTTGAAAAGTTTGGATTTTGCAGGTTTAGACGCTGCCTAAACTTAATTAACAGTAAATGCTACTTCAGTAGTCGTAAATTGCCTCATGTGTTCACTGAGCTGTCTTAGTTCCCTAAGAGTGAGAAGAAAACTGTGAGCTGTTGCGCCCAATCCAGCTGTCGCACACTTGTTTTGAAGTGCTCCAGCAGTGCAGGGCTGCATCCAGAGTCTGTGTTTGTGTTGGTTTCTGTTAGCCGAGCGTCACACCGCAGCTTCTGTCCCCCCCCCCACCACCACCTCCTGTCATGTGTTGATCAGATTGTGGCTGCAGCTGTGCAGACGGCAGACAGCTGGGGGTTTCCTCAGCCGCAGACGAGCACGACTGCAGCCGCGTCTTACTGATGATTTGATAATTAAATGCCATTTTAGCCAATTTACATGTATTTTTTAATTCAACCTCCAAGATTGACGTTCATTGCTGAAAATAAAAAGGTAAAATTATCAAGTATTGTTGTAAGTACGTAGCTCAACTTTCATAGAAATCTTTGACATTTTTTAAAAGAGTTGCATTCCATCCTATCATTAAAAAAAAAAAAAAAAAATTATTACCTCTCCACACTTCGTTTTAGGATCCATCCTGCCTCATTTAACACGAGATGTCATGGGCAACACCTAGACCAGGGGTCGGCATTTGGAAAAGAGTAAAAGAGCCATTTGGGCTCGTTTTCTACTGATCAAAACCTAAAAGGAGCCGCAAAGACTTACTTTAGCCTTTAAGAAACTTGGATTTGCATTCATGACCTTTTTTATAATAATATGAATTCTGTCTATTTTTTGCCACAAACAAAAGCAAAAATCTAAGATGAACCTATCATTGTCAGGGATGGTGGTGAAGGACCCAAACACAGGAAACAAGACTTGTTGGCGGAAAATATTTACTAAATAAACTTAAACACGACAAAACCAGGAGAACAAATCAGTTACGTGACAGAACAGAATAGATGTATATACACATATATATGTACACATATACACATATATATGTATATATATATATATATATACATATATATGTGTATATACATAGATGTACATACACACATATATATATATATATATATATATATATACGCATATACATATATGTATATATATATATATCAGCCCATATATTATCCAATTAGATTACATTTTATTAAAAGACTGACATAATTCACTGAGACCACTTCCCCCGTTCCTGCAGTGACACAGCAGATGGAGAGTGTGCAAGGACAGCAATACTGATGAATTTTAATGCCCGGTCCACTCCGCTGCTCCCCTCCTCTCCGCCGTTTTCCTCCTGCTGACGCCGGCTTCACGTGTCCCCGGCAGAAGATGTGACCTAGATTGAAGGAGGGAGGAATTCTCTCTCTTTTTCTCTAGATTTAGGAGAAATTAATGCAAAAGAAAAAAGAGAAAGCGGTCCTCTGGGATAAGCTCAGGAAAGAGTGGGAGACAGACAGCGCCGTTTTCCCGTCCTGAACCCAAACAGGAAGCAGAGATAAAGACTGACCTCAGAGCTTTTGTTTGTGTTTGCGTGGCATTGAGGGCTTTAAGAACATGTCGAGGAAAGGAGCTGAAAATAAACAATGAGTCAGATCAGCTGATGTACCAGTTAATTAGATGGAGATGTGTTTTATTTATTTATTTTTTTGTATTTTTTTGGCCGCAGCTTCACAAACAGACAGTTGGATTTGTGAGTTCCTGCCAGAGGCTTTCACACATTCCTGCTAAAGCGACCTCATGTTGGACAGATGTCAGCCAGATGATGCTTCCAGCTGCTTGGACGGATCTGTGTTTCCGCCGCACACCTGTCCAAATAAATAATAAACCAATCGGACGCCTCTCTGAATCTGACGAATCAAAGACTAATCTGTTGGGTTCCTTTCCGTCACGCAAGGTCTTTTTTTTCCCCCCTTTCGTCTGAAGTGCTGAGTAAATGCATCCGTGTGAAGGCAGCGGAAGGACATGTGGAATGCTGGCGTTGCGACAGCCATGCGTGCCCTCTGATTGCTGCTGCTCAGCAGAAAGGAGGACAGACGATCCGCACTCGTCAGCCTGATGCTAGTCTGCAAAGGATGGGCGAGCGTGACACCATGAAAGTCTGAAGGTTTTTCATGAGTTTAAATCTTTATTGATCCCTAAAAAATCATATTAAATATGTTTTTTTATTATTATATTTATATTATTTTTGCAACAAAACAAAAAAAACAACCCAAAACTATCCAAACAGACGACCAGTGGGTAGTAAAACACAAAATACGCACAAACAAACACACAAAAACTTCTTTTTGCATTGTTTATTCTTACGGAACATTTGAGTGAAAATTTGACCTTCGCTACATGCGCGAAAACTCACCAAAACTTGCTAGTACACCTTGTACCCGTTGAAAATGAATTTTGGGGATAGTGAACTCCCCTCCCCCCACTAAGACAATGACATGGCGGTAAGCTAAACCGCGTGAAACATTTGACCAAATAACAAAAGGTCTGTAATTTGTTAAATTAAAAATGTTAGTTTTTACCAAATTAAGCTTTTATGTTGAGTAGACTAACAATTTAACACTTCTTTAAGATAAAAAATAATTATTTTTAATGTAACTAATTATAGAACTTCTGTAAATTGTTCTAATGTTTCTTTTTTTTTTTCAAAAAAAATAAAAAGAATGGGCTAAAAATTGTTTAGGGAGCCAAAAAAAAAATGTTTCAAAATACGCTAATGAAACCAAAAACACAATTATTGGGGATATCCAAAGGAAGTTTTGCAATTATTATGGGATGGCTACAGAACCTATGCGGCTTGGCGGCCATTTTGTGGTAAAGTGTGAGAGTTAGTGATTTTTGTATTTTTCCACGATATTAAAAAAACGGCGCTTTTGTTTGTTTGATTTTCATGAAATTTCACCAACAAACATGCCGCCAGCTTGAGTATACTGTCACTACCTTTTCCGTATATGGAACTCTATCGGTTGCACCGCTCACCCCCGCATGCGCGAACCACACGTAACTTGTGCTAAAACATATTTTGTTGCGTCACTTTCGCTAAAGCATTTTACGGTCAGAGTATGTCTTTGGACCTTAACAACAATAATAACCTATAAGAATGTTAATATAGCACTTAAACTCACTTAAGTATTAAAAAAAAAAAAAAAAAAAAAGGAAAAGACACGTTAAGGATCAGGACTGTATGATTTTGCAGTGGACTACAAAGAGACTACAAATGTTTTCTTCTTCTTCTGTTTTGAATGGCGGCAGTTTACTCCCCAAGTTAAGAAGATACAGAGCTACTTCCAGACACTTTATTTTCTCCGGTAATCCAAACACGTTATTAACGGCAATTTCCTTTGCAGCAGCCCGTGACAACTCCGAGTAAAACTCGCTCACTTTTCCTGTTTCCAAAACAAACAAACAAACAAACAAAAAAAAAAAACGATCAAATGTAAAGAATGACTCCAAACCGGGTGTCTTTCACTCTATCATGTAGCATTGAGATTGTCCTTTGTCTGTAATAAAACAATGTACGATTATAAAGTGTTACATAAAAAAACATTTTTTGTTTTTTGCCGCTGTAATCCAGTTAGCAAAAGCTCTCGGTTGTTGAGAAAAACAAAAGTTGGGTGAGTGGTGCAACAGATAGACTTCCACATAAAGAAAATGTAGTGACATATATATACAACCACCACAAAAGTTCCATTGACCTTTGACCTTTGGAAAAGGCTGCCGTTTTTGAATTTAAAAAAAAGAAGGAAAAAAAACAACTTTAGCTGCAAACAAAAACTCTTTTTTTTGTACTTTTTCTTGTTCAGTTTGGGAAAATATTTAGAACCACTTTCTGTCACAAGATGCTTTTTTTTGTTTTTTTTACGTTTTTTTTGTCATAAATTTGTGTATGTTTAATATTTTGGATGCTTATTTTTATTTATTTTTTTATTCCATTTTTTTTTCTTATTTAATTCACTATAACTATCTGTAGTCGTTGATTTATTTATTTTTTTGCTATGCTAATATTAGCTCGAGCTTATGAGGTACTGTAAGCTAGCGGGAGAGAATGTAAACAAAGGTTAATGGGAAATTAGCCGACACTAACTTCCACACCCACAACCCAAAAACAAATTTCTCATAAACTCCTGTCGCTCTTCAGAAACTATGTCGTAAAAACAACACAGGCTTTTTAGATTTTGGCTAAAAACTGCATGATCATAATTAAAAGACCATTAGAAACGATTTTACAATAGAATAAATATATACGTTGTTGTCGTGTTACTGCAAATAAAGTGTTTTTTGGGTGAACTCTCATAATAATTTTGTAATATTAAAATAAAATTGCATTCAAAATTCAATATAAATAAACTGTGTGTACTAAGACCACACTTGTTGTCATCTAATCTCCATAAATGTGTTTCTTGGCGTCATCACTGTGATCAAACCTCGAAGAAGATATTAACCAAAATATAAAGCATTGTTTTAGGCCCGCTGAGCAGAAGGTCAACACCACCCAAAGTGTTCTGCGGGTTATTTTTATCTCAGGTGACGCTGAGCCGGAGATCCTAGAGCACAAACATCTTCAAATCCAATAGGGATCAAGATTGAGCTGCTATAATGAGCAGAGGTTTCGGCATGATGGGAAACCTGGATTTCTCACACTCTAGGTTTACCGTAAATGTATTATGTAGAAAAACATTTACATAAACATAAAATGGGGTTTTGTTAAGTCTTCTAAATTTCTTAAAGTCAAAGTTTTGTGATTTTTATCAAAGAAGGTTTCACATTTTTCATATTCATATTTCTACTACAACTTTTATGTTAAAATGGAAAAATTCGATAATTGTTTGATTTCCATTATTCTGTTTTTTTGCTATTAAAGTGGGTTTGCAGTTTAGTTTCTGAACCACAGATCTGTATTTTGCACTATTTTTAAAATTAAAGAAAAATGGGTGAATTTAACTTTTTAAACAAATTGTATGATAGATGCTAATGTCATTAGCATGATCTAAACGTTCCTAAAAACCCATTTTATATAACTTAGTCCGTGTTTTCTGCCCTGTAGTGAATTATAATTCCACTAGGGGCAGTAGAAGGTCCTTTCCTGCTCATTTCAACATGGCTGCCTCCATGAAATCCTAAAAACACTTTTGGCGGGAAAAAGTGTAGCTACTTTTTAAACCTTGAGGGTGAGAATAGCTCATCTATTGTTATTCAATTTTTTAAACGACTACTTGAAGTATTGAAAAACGTTTTTTAAATTACAAATAATTAATATGTTTTAATACGTAATTCCTTCCTTTTTCTTCCCCTAATTTTTTCCCATTTTCTTGTGATAATAACATCTACTATCTTGTTATCAAGAGAAAACATGTTTTTTTCTTGTAATAATGGGATCATTAGCACAAAAACACAAAAAAATTAGATTTTTCACAGCGAATGATGTGAACAATACTACAATATGCAGTAGATACATTCAAATTTCTGGTATGGCACTAGCACTCGTTATCATCTGTCAAAGGAGACGTCGGCGTCTTATTCAGGCCATGGAGGCCAGCTACATGAGGGACTACGGATGAAGAGATTTTTGGAAATTATGGTTGGTTATTTTACAGAGGAGCTGTGGATCAAACAATTCTTCATGACACGCTCAACTTTTGATGAACTTTTTGATGCTGTGGGACCTCTTGTGGAGGCTGCTAGCTAAGTGTGGTATCTGGCTGTTGGTCACATGACTCATTTAATACAAAAAAAGTGTTTCTATTGCAGTTTTGGGAACTATTTCAGTTATGATACGCCTCAAATAGCACATCCTTCAAGTGGAAAAACTTTTTTCGACATATGCGAGTTTTTTCAAAATTGACGTCCATTAAGCGAATTTATGGTCGCAAATCCTTTATTACCACAACATAACTAAAATTATTGTCTTAAGGTAATGGCATATACTATCACTGATCATGTGACAGTAGATCACATTGTCACATGAAAATAGGGGAGGAAAAACAAATCCCAAGGCAATCTGTAACCTAGTGCCCTGTAGTGCATAAACATTCCACTAGGGGCAGTAGAAAGGCTTTTCCTACTCATTTCAAAATGGCTGCCTCCATGAAACCCTTTTGGCGGGAAAAAGCTTAGCTAATTTTTACATGTTTTTGTTGAGAATAACTCATTTCTTGTTATTCATTTTTTAAAGTAACTACTTTTTGTATTAAATTAATTTAAATTTTATCGATTTTTTGTTTTTAACCATATTAAAATGTATCAAATTTGAGGCAGTGGGTAGATAAAGTTAATATTATCGCATTTTAAGCTAACGTGAGTAAAACACACACTAAATCATTCAATATATCATCATTATTACTATCTAAATCGCATATAAATATATTTTTTTTCAAAATGTATCTTATTAAAAAACATCTTAATTAAAAAAATCGAATTTTTTGTCATTATTTGATGGAGGGTTAACTGTGGATAATAGTTTAAGGTTTTCAGGTTGTATTTTTCAGCATAAATGAGGTCAGCACAGACGAGATGTCGTAGAGCTCTGGCTAAATGTGTTTTAAATGCGTCACCCGTCTCTGGCATGTCTTTTTCAATGTGTTGTTGTCATTCTTTTGCTTTTCTTTCACTAATCTCTTTTGGCACGGACCATTAGACTTGTTTTTCAGTTTCGAAGTGCTCTTAACTTTATTTATTGTCGTTTGTCCCACTCTGTCAGCTCATTTGTCAACCTTTCTTTCAAAACAAGCACTAAAACAATATGTTTCTGTCTAGTAAACGCCTCAAAGTACTGGTATTTTTGAAAAAAAAGAACACTCTAGAAATTGAAAGGAACATTAACATCATTTTAGAATCTCAATCACGCCTCCTAATGAGTACTTATCAGCTACCTGAGACAGGAATGCTGTCTGAGAGCGTAAAAAAGGAAAACTGGTTAAACTGGAGACAAACGTGAGAAAGAAGAAAAATGATCAAGCGACGCTGCAAACCTGTGCCTGACATGTCGAGAGGATATTTAATAGCCTGAGTAAAGGAGTTTAGGAAGGTGCTGAGGGGAGGGAAAAGTAGAAGATAACAGAGGGACGTAATCCCCCATAATTCCTCTCTCTGCCTGGTGGGGTGTGAGCTTCAGGCCGTCCGTCTGCGGTTTATTTTGAAATTTCAGAAGGCTCTCGCCCACCCGCCGGTGGGGGGTCACGTGCAGCGGAGAAATGTGACTCTGTGCAGGGGGGATGAACCGGGACAACGCTCAGCAATAATCCCAGAAAAAGCAGGCAGGAGATGGGGATGGATTGTGCTGAGTTTGTTTGTTGTAACGTTGACCTAGAATCCATTTTTTGTGGTAATCAACCTGCAGCAACACACTGCAGGAAGTGGCTGCAGTGGTAACGAAACACCTCGTCGACGGATGTCGGGCCGCACGTGAGCTGCAGGGAGGATGGTGACCTCCCGTCCTCTCAGATGCAACACTTCACTGATGTGAGGCTGAACGGATGGAGCGTTTGGATTATCAAACAGGAAGTCACGAGAATCAGATGATTATGAAGAATATGGCACAGGACGGACTTTAATCGTCTTTGTATCTATTTTAAAAGCGTGCTTTTAGTGTTTTTAATTAGGATTATGACATTTTTAGCCAAAATCAAAGAACCTGCATCATCTTTTAGGACATATTTTCTGCAAAAATGGAGAAGTTCATTAGAAATTTACCTCTGAGTTGTGGGCCCTTTTCACACACTCTCCCTCTAGCTTACAGCCCTCCTCACACCCTCAACCTAACTTTACCAAAAATGCAGGGCAATTTTAAGCCAGATGCCAACTTAGACAACGAAAAGAAAATGGATTTACTCATCTACAAGTGGATGCATCAGAATGGAGCTTGTGGCCCCGCCCACTGTATTTTTGACATCACAAATTCAATCTTTTACAAATGGCCCTTTTTCAATTCACGTTAATTTAAAATAAAAACCTCAGAAACTCAATTTTAAGCTTAATATTCTCTACTTATGTCATCCACTATCCGAAAAACCAAATACCACAAGAACATGGTAATCAAAAACACAATTTAATTGGAGTGGGTTTTCAAGTATAAAACAATTCATAAAATAATAAAATGATTTCATCCATGGTGGTCGTAGTAAACCTGGGCCTCCACCCATCCAGTGTGGACATCATAGGTCTGATTCACATATTTGGTTGATCAAAGATTTTATGTCAGATGCCGTTCCTGACAGAACCATCTGTATTTATCCGGGTTTGGAACCGGCACGATGAGACCCTGTGGCTACACTCAAACAAACAAAACAAATAAACATCTAAATGTACAAGATTCTACAAAATGAATCACCTAGGGTAAAATTGAGACAGGAAATAAAGAGACGAAATAAAATAAATAATAATAATAATAATATTTTACAAAGCAAAAGGACAAAACTACAATGAAAAAACAGAAAACAGGATCATAAATCTTAACATTTGTGCAGCAAAATTGCTTTGAAAATCTGATTTTTTCTTCCGTTTCTGTAGAACAGTAGCTGGTTCGGATCCAGATGAGGAGCATGCCGCACTCCCCGATGGCAAATTTAACTTATTAGATTTGTGCAAAGAGAATCAGAAGGGGGCATTCCAAAGGACGAGAACATTAGATCATTATAGCAGTCTAAAATTTGGTGCAGGGAAGCTTGAATTTACTACATTTGGATCAACCAGGAGAACAGGGTGGATTTCTTTCACTTATTGAGAACGAAATCTGGGTTTAGTCTGACTTTATTTGGGGTTTTATGTGCAGCTTTGCCCTCCGGTTGTGTACAAACAGTATATTTTAATTCCCCGGACACTAGATGAAGCTAATCCCTGCTTGGGGTCTTCGGCATCCTTATGGGCAGTCTGGACATTCGGGGTTAAACCAGCAGGCCACCTGCTTTCTCAGCAATAAGGAATGTAGCAACAGCACTGCAGGAGGTCTGCTTATAGGAGGGCGGGGGGGATAGACAGGATTGTTCCGGAGCAGATTAGTGTCTGGAAATATCGGGTAAAAATCAAAGAAATTCCCTCCCTAAAGATATCGATGTAAACTCCCCAAACATCAACCGCGACACAAATAGACGACGGTAATCCACGTGTGATCCCCTCTGCCTCTGGGTACATCCCGTCCCCACGCTGGCCTGCTGGAGAAAAACACCTTTTGTCAATGAAATGGGATTTGCGAAAGTGCCATCTGGACACGAGGGCAGGAAACGCCGGCCAGACACACGACGACGAGGTCAGGATCTGAGATGAAGAAACAGCCTCTCCGGATGTGTGTGGTTCATTCCACTGGAGTAGATTAATTAATTTTCACTTTATTTGCAGCTCTCACAAATCAAAATAATGTCAAACTTGTATGAAATTAGTAATCTCTGGAGCATACATGGTGCTAAAAATATAATTCAGGTTATAATTTCGCCTTGAAATTTAAATTTTCACTGGAATTTAAGTTTTGGGATAATAATTATATATTTCTGTGTCTGATAATAAAAAAATAGGATAAACAACCAAAAAAATAAACAAATAAATGCTAAATTGAAAAGAAAAACCTGAATTATTCTTACATATAACCAAAAAGAACCACAATTTTAACCCTAAATTTGTGTTTGGGTCGAAATTGACCAATTTTCTCTCCAGAAAATGGGTCAATTTTGACCCAAACACAATTTAAGGGTAATTTTATCGTACCATCAAAGTGCTCAATTTTATTTTATAAAATCCCTGACAAAATACTTTCAAATATAAATATAAAACAGGAAATTCGCAGTCTTTCTAATATTATAGTATTAGTGGGTAAAAGAATGTTCTAGAAATTCACAGCAAAATGATTAGCTTGTAACTTACTTTACAAGTTGGTTAGTGTGTATTTCACGGGTGGTATCGGAAATATTACTATTTCGAAATTTAAAACCACACATTGCTTATTAAACTTATAGGTTATTTCGGTGGGTTTTTTAAATCGGTTTTACCAAAAGACCTTCAAGTTAAAACGTTTACATTTTCTTATTTTAAAGTAATTTTTACATTGAAAAGATTTTTGACCGATTTTGACTTGAATGCAACACACGTTGGTATTAGAAAACGTCATTACGTCGTCAATGTTCGGGTTATTTTCTAGAACGACTGAAAATATTATATACCGTTACTGTCGTTCTGTGTTATACATATCCTGTTTTTTTCTCATAAAAATGGCGTCCTGAAAAAGTACAATAAAGATATTAACTGCCGCCCGAGCAGAGTACGCGGGTTCAAAACCCCGTCAAGCTCGAATTTTATTTTATTTATTTATTTAAATTTTTATTTTAAATGGAGTCATGAGTAGCTTTAACGATATACAACAAACGTTTTTGCCCATATTGTTTCCGAACACGATGGTCACATTCACTGCTGGAATTGTTGTGGGCGGAGCTACATAAAAGCACACGAAGGCTTGTCCTACAGAAACCAATAACAGCCTTTCATGTGAGCGGTATTGACATTGAGAGTGCGCATGCGCGAATTTTCATTTGAGCAGCTGGAATTCTACCAGTAGAAATGATGGCACAAATATGTGCATTTGGGGTTCCCTTTGTCTTTTATAATAAAGTTTAAAGTCAGGAACATATTGAGAATAGTTTAAAGCTTATTTATTATTAATAAATTTAGGTAAATAGTATGAGTTTTGGCAAAATGTTAATGTTTATCTGCTGGATTATCCTAATAATTCAATTATGAATAGATTTAATGCAAATATATTATATTAAATAGTGACAAAAAATGGTTGTCATGGAAATCTGTTGGAAAAAAAATGAATACACATAAGTCTACTTTTTTATTTCATGTTTTTATTTGAGGTGCAACTGTCTAGTGCAATTTGAAACGTCACATTTGTGATGGGCTGAAGGAACATGCACAGGAAACCTGACACAAATGACGCTAGGCATTTTCCTTTCTTTATACCGACTGTCTCCTTATTGTGTTCAGAGCTCCAGTTGCACTACGAGCAATTCACACACTTGGCTGTACAAAAAACAAACAAAAAATAAACAAAAGCTACACACATCCCCAAATGTAAAGAGTCCAGATCATTTGAGCAAGTGAGCCTGAAGCAGAGGCTTGTTGGGAATACAGTACAAAAATTGTGAGTCACTGCAGGAGAGAGACAGCATCTTAGTGTTGAGGTAAAAACGTCCTCTTCTGTTGCCCCCCCCCTTGAGTTATGACACCACAAGTAGGTCAAAACCTGGCAAAACCATAGATATATATATATTTTATATACACAAACTGATAAAACAAATAAAAAAAAACGCTTCATATATGTATCTATGGTTAGAAACCAGGCACTTGGCAGAGTTAAAAATGAAAAGTTCTCATCTGTACAAAAACTTACTACCTACAAACAGTCAGGTCATTATTTAAAACAATAACAGCAAACGTGTTCCAGCTGCTACTGCATTTTTAAAATAACAATAATTCCCTGCATGAATGATCCGTCCATGAAAAAAAAAATAAAAAGGTGTGAGATCCAAGGACAGGGATGTGGAACGGTGATGCCTTTTAAAAGTCTTTCGACGCCGCTTGCAGAGAAGTGCAAAGGGACAAAAAAAAAAGGAAAACGGCGAGCCCCTCTGATCGCTCTGTCCTCCCCCTCACTGTGAGACTACGACCAGCATGACAACGAGGATTGTCTGAAGCAGGTAGCAGAAGTTGCAGGTAGTGGAAGTTGCAGACGAAATGAAGACGGACACACACACACATACACACATATGTACACATACACACCGGTGCAACTCCATTTCTTTTAGTTAAATTAAATGTGCAACAAAACAAAAGGTTTTTTTTTCTGGTTAGTGCTCCTCCTGATGTTGGCATGGTCGGTCTTGCTGATGTTCGAGTCCTACTCTTTAGTGGGCTTTTCCAGTGTACGGCTTCCGCGCTACGCCGACGTGCCGGAGTTCTGTGTGGACGGGAGGACCTGCGCGTTCCCTCCGGGGACCGGGGGCTGGACGGCGCTGCTCGGAGAGCCGTCCGTCTGCACCTGCGCCTGGAACTGGGCCATCTGCTCCGGGCTGGCCAGGTTCTTCAGGAGGTTGTTCTCCTGCTCCAGCTGAGTGTTGCGCTCGATCAGCTCCTTGATCTGCTCCTTCAGGACCTCCACCTCCTCTCGCACGGCATACATCAGGTGGCTCTTCACCAAATCCTACAAGACGAGAGGGACGAGCAAGGGGTTACAACCTCAATCGCACTATAAAGTCCAACTTTAATCATCCTTTGAGGCATTTCCAAACAAATCAACTACAGTTCCCATAATGCAGCACTTCAGCTGCCCGATGAAATATAACAGTGGCATCAGTTTCACTACAAAACCCATAATGCAGTGCTTCAGCTACATTGGCAAACACTGTACACAAACACGCACTTTGCTAAAAAAAAGTTTAACTTAAACAATTATGACAGGATATACTTTTATTGTGAAAAAAACATGTTATTTACGGTTTAAGTTGATTTATTCTGAAATTATATTTTCAGACTTTTTTTTTTATTGATATTAATGTTTAACAAATTTTGAAAGTTTAGTTTTAGTTTGTTCAATAAAGTTTATCCTGTTCAGTTTTGGATTTTTGCATTGTGGTGATGCTGTTTTTAGTAAGGGTGTAAGAAAATATCAATTCAGTGAAATATCGCGATACTTTATTTGGCAGTACTTGTATTGATTTAAAATACTGTGAAGGGAATATTTAGTTATTTAAAAGCAAACATGTAATTCAGTCTTACTTTTGTTTTCCGCTTAAATGTTTCTTAAATTACAAAAACAAAAGGACCATGGGTAAAAGAACCTTGTTCATTACATACAGTTGCAGTCTTAACATTCTGATCATTAAATAATATGTATTTTACTGTTTTACTTTTGTGAAAAATGGATTCATATTCAGATAATTATTAAGTCACAATTTTAAAACGTAGTGAAATATTGTCTAGAACTGTCTTAAGATATATATTGCATCATGACACATGTATCGCGATACTTATCGTATTGCTAGACTCCTGTTTTTCAGACCCTAAAATCATAAAAATCTGTCATTTTCTAGAACATAGTTTTAGCAAAAATTGTTGAAAGCACCAATAGCGCTGGCCAAACATTGGGTTGAGAGCTCTCTGTTCACACCCCCAAGCTAACATTAACGGCTATCAAAACTGTAGCCAGCCAGGCGTACAGTTTTGAAACGGAAACCATCTCAGCGATGAAAACAAAGACGTACATGGATCTAATCGTCTACAAGTGGAAGCATCAGAATGGGGCGGAGCTTGTGGACAAAAATGCTGTTATTCAAACTTATAGTTAGAGGGTTAAAGAAAGGTGTGAACTTAAATAGTTGTGGCTCCTCATAGAAAGTTATTTTTCTCAAATTCAATAGAATTCTAATTAAAAATGTGCATTTAATTAGCTTTCAGCTTACATAATCTATTTGTAAATAATTAATAAATGTATTAGGAGGGGAACATTTTAGACTTTTGAGCTCTAAAACTACAAAAAATGAAATCTTGACGCCTTTACTGTCTTATCACAACATAAAAAATGCATCAGTATTCATGATCTAAAGTCTCACTTTCATACATTTTTATTCAACCATATAAAGAAACAGGAAATTAATGAACAAAAAGTGTTTTTCTAGACGCTTCTCATGATGCAGGAGCTGGGCCAGTCCATTCAGACGAGGAGGAGGGGGGAACTCCTCCCCTCTCCGGGCCCATCCAGGGAACAAAATGTTCCTGCGCCGGAGTGGGAGGGGCCAATCAGCGGCCGAGTTATTTATACTGCGCGGGGGGAGGCTGCCGCTTGCCTAGCAACACGCATCGGCTGGACTGGAGCATGAGAACCGAAAGGGAGGTTGGCGTGAGAAGAACCCGTTTTTTGCCTGTCCCACATCGAGTTACACACGTGGCAACACGTGAAAGCTACTCAGCGCTGACGATCATTTCATACAAAACTGTGAAATAAACTTGGAACTGAAAGGGGGTTTTTGACGTTGAAGGAGGGGCCGCCTCCCATCTGGTTACATAACACCGGAGGCAGCAGCAGCACATACATGAGCATGTATTTACAAACACTAGAAAGAGGGTTAAAAATAACCACTTACCATGGCTTGTTCAATCTTGTTGTCAATGGCAACCACACCAATGCCCGAAGAGCTGCAAAAAACAAAAGAAAAAAACGTGTTTTTGTTCGTTTTTGGGGGGATGATGCAACATTGCGGCGTTAGTTTCACTTTTGAGCCCCATCTACTAGAGGAAACGCCAAATATGTATCTATATTTATATATATTACCTATTATCGACCCTGACAGACGCGCACTCCTTCGCGAGCACCGAGGACAGAAAAGATATGGAGAAATTCCTCAGTTGACAAACGCCAAGGTCCATCGCCACAGCAGTGTAGCAGCGGGAACTCATGCTATCCCGCCCATGAAAACCCCCGCCGGCGGCTCGTTGGCAGTGAAAACCGGTAGAAAAGTAGAAAAATGGCGCATAGTGGAGCTGCGCTCCGCCGCTCCGCTCATCTGGAGGGCGAACCTGCACACAAAAGACGAGAGCGGCGGGCTGCGGCTCCGACAACATCGGCTCCCTCGCTCGTGCAGGAGAGGGGCCGCGCTCTGATTGGCTGGGAGCGGGGGAGCTCATTAGCATAATATATGCGCTGGACCGATTCTGGGGCGATGCTGATTGGACTGGAGCGGGCTCCTTTATTTGCTCTCTACCTGGAAGGTATTTCGGTGTAAACGCGTTTACTAGAACTAAACAGAAGCTGCTTCTACTTGTTATAGCCGGAATTTATTGATATATTTTAAAAAAAATGTTTTTCTGTCCTAAACTTCCGTCTGTCAATTTTATTTTCAGCCAGGTGATTCAAAGCATTTAGAAAAGGCAATGTCTCCTCCTATCGGTCATACTTAGTAGTACACACAATGCAAAAATGAGTGAAAATCGTTTTAAATGCCAAAATAAACTTAAAATAAAAATAAAAAGAAGCAAAAAAAATGTTGTTTATTATGATACTAAATTACGTTTTTTGCAATTAATTAGCTGTTAAAAGTTTGATTTTTAGCACTTCAACTGGATAAATAGTGACTACAAACTAGCAAACCATATAGAAAGAGAATAGCTGCGCTCCTACAGTATACCAGCATTTTTTGTGTCAAACTATTAATTCAAATTAGGGTTTATTTTTTTACAAATTTTTGTTGCTGTTTTGCAAAGATTTGACCCACAAATTGTGGGATCACTATAACTAACAGAATCCGAGCGAGTGGCGTGAACTGGCGTTGCCGTGAAACTGTTTGGACAAACACACAGAAAGCAAAGGAAGGGCGCTCTGTTTACACAGCTGGCGTGGAGATAAAAAAGAAAGAAAAGAACAACAGAAGACAGAAACTTTCATCCACACAATCGGTTTTCAGACAGGACGTCCCACTGGAGAATATCCAGGAACCGCTCTGATCTCCTTATTGTGCTGTAAACACTTGACTTATCCCTTCCGTAAGAGGCCTATAACCTGGTATATTTATATTTAACCTGCTTCAGCTTAATCCCACTCTTGAGTCGAAGCAACTGTGACAATTTTGCTCTCAAATATTGTCCTGAAAGCGATTTTTACCCCCTTAGATCTTATTAAATGTTGTGGAGATGCATGCTTGTGTTGCTTTAGGACACTGGGGTCTAATGAGGGGGCCTTCTTTAATTGAGGAAGTGGAATCTGACACTGATAGCAGCTGATAGCAGGTGAGATCTGCCTTTCATTGAAACATGCATACATGTGCAACCCCAGTACATCATGTTCTCTAGTGGGCAGGAGGCTGAGCGTGCCCATGTGATTCTTGCAAGTACGTTTTTGCCAACATAACAAAGCCACAGCATCATAAATTCCCACCAAACGTGACGACACCACAGCCACGGTTACCTCTTCAGATGCTCCTCCAGCTCCCAGAAGAACAGCTTTAGGGCCATGTTGTCCCGGGCCCGTGCTGCTGCCCCTTCCAGCCCTCTGTCTCTCATTGACGCAGCTCAGGCTACAGACACACAATCCGACCCACTACCACCAAAAGAAAAAAAAAAAAAAATCTCCAAAACAAACTCCGCGGCGCCCTTTGGCCCCAGCCCCCCCTTTTGCAGAACGACGGGGCTTCATGGGCAACAAAGGAGCCCGGGACGGAGCTGTGTGTGAGACGGGGGAGTGTGTACAGAAGGAGTGCGCTTGTGCGTTAAGCCCTTCCTGGCTGCCTCCTTCCTAAGCCGGAATCACGTATAGATTGTGAGAGGATTGGGCGCGCGTAGCGGAGACATAGGAGGGCTGGTGATGATGTCACCGCGTGGAGAATCACGTCACCTTCCCTTCTGTTGTTATGTAAACTCAGAGCGGGGATTAAAGGGGATTCGTCCAATGGGATGAGCCATGGTTGACCACACACCCCGTCAGCGTGCTGCTGCCACCTCCACTCTAGGATAAACACACAAACACCTCCTCTATGGAGAGAAAACAGACTCACCCCTTTTGTGTGTGTAATTTATGATTAGTGTTTAGCTTTGGATTTATGCACACATAACTCTAAATTTGTGTGTGTAATTCTTGATTTGTGCATAATTCCTGATTTGTCCATGGATAATTCTTGGTTTGTGGATGTGTAACTCTTAATTGTTGCTTAAATTTTGATTTCTGTGTGCAATTCACGATTTATGTGTGCGTAATTTTTTATTTGTGTGAGCATAATTCTTGATTTGAATGTAACTTTGGATTTGTGTTTGCGTCATCTTTTATTTGTGCGTAACTTTGGATTTTTGTGTGAGTAATTTTCAAAATGGGTGTGCGTAATTTTTAATTTGTGCGTAAATTTCAAGTCGTTTGTGTAATAATTTCTTTTTGTATAACTTGAGATTTGTGTGTGCATAAATCTGGATTTATGTATAAATTTTGAGTTGTGTGTGCGTAATTCTTGATTTTTGCAAAACCTTAGATTTGTGTGTAAGTACATCTTGATTTGCGTGTAACTTTAGATTTGTGTGTAACTTTGGATTTGACTGCGTAATTATTGATTTGTGTATCAATTTTGATTTTTGTGTGCATACATCTTGATTTGTGCGTAGATTTTAAGCTGTATTTAAGTAATTCTTGTTTTGTGCATACATTTTTAGTTGTGTAATTCTTGATAAGTGTGTACATTTATAGTTGTATGAGCACAACTCTTGATTTGTGTGTAACTTTAGAGTTGTGTGTGTGTATTTTTTTAATTGAGCATAAATGTTTAGTTGTGTGTGCGCAATTCTTGATTGTGTGTAAGAGGGAGCAATGAAAATAGAGAAGCTTTAGTGTTACGTGATTTTTAAATCACATATTTAGACCTTTTATATTAATTATCAGGCATATCTGTTTAAGAAAGTGAAAAATTTAAGTTTAAAGTGGTTGATAACAAAACTCTGATGACCCAGCATTCCAGCAGCATTTAAACGCATCACTTATGGACAAAACAAGAGACATGAAAAGAGTCTGATAACAGATTTGTGCGTAAATGCGATTTTGTGTGCATAATTTTAAACATTTCTGAAAATAATTAGTTTCAAGATGTTTTAATGTAAAGTTGTGCATGTGTAAATTGTATTTTTTAAATTTTGTAACTGTTGTATGTGTGAATATATAATTTCAAGTACTAAAAGTTACGCACAAAATGTATTATATGAGTTACAAAACAAGAATTCTACACATACAAATGAGGGTGAGTCTATTTTATCTCCATACTCCTCTACAATCCTAAAAGTTCTCTGATGGAGAACGCCGCAGAAACGTAGTCTCACCCCAGTCTAAACAAAGGAGATCCGAACAGGATGGCAGATTAGATAAGGAGTTCACGTGGAGCGCAAATAACCAGCAGCATAACAACAACAACAATAGGGAGGAACAAAAACCAGCCAAAACTTGCTCCTAAAGGAAGCCCACCAAGAAGCTGGGTGAAACACAACCACATCTTAGAAGCCAATCGTTTTCCCCGCATTACGGGTTTCATTAGCCTCTAAAACAGCGGGCGGTCGGAGATGAGAGCGCTGAAGCGTTGGCTGATTATGAGCAACTGCTGGGACCAATTTGGTCCAAACGATCCCCTAAAAAACATCGGAAATGTCCAAACCGTTAGAACAAAGCCGTCAATCGGTCGTGTAACGCCGGCCAATCGCAGAGCGGCTTCTGCCCAGCCGGACTTCTCTTGGGACAAATGATTGACCAGAATGTTTACACAAAAAAATAAACATTAAAAGAGTCGCCTTAACAATCCATCATCTTCCTCCCTTAAAGCAAAGTGGATTCTTGCAGCCGTCTGGCTGAAGGGAGCGTTTATACCTGCCACACCCGAAAGAGCAACAGAGAGGAAGGAAGCAGCCGACGGGATGAAAAGACCAGATGGCGTTAAAAACCATGATGTTTCAACTCAACAAAACTATTTAAACCTTAAATTTGGGCGTCATAGTCCTTAAATGTTCCACAGAAGTCTCAGATGATCCTTGCAACAGAGATTGTTTTCAAGTCCCCCTCCGGTCATCCTTTGATCCATTTTTTTTTAAAGTTTTCCAGTGGTCTTTTAATCATGATTATGTCGTTTTTAGCCCAAAATTTAAAAAATATGTTCTCCAAGACATAGTTTCTGCAGACTGGCAGGAGTTTATGAGAGATTTGGTTCTTAGTTGTGGGCAGGATCGTTACCATGGAGACTGTTGCTGAGAGCTCTCTGTTTGCCCCTCACATAAAGCTTGTGACCTGCCTATTTTATTTTCTACATCACAAATAGGCTATTTTTTAAACAAAATGCTCCAGATTTGCAACAATTTGAATAAAAAAGTACTCAGAAATCCAAATGTTATCTTAATTTTCTTAATGCATGTCCTCCATCATTAGAAAAATACCACAAGAACTTGCTAAAAATATAATTTTTATTGGAGTGGGACTAAAAACTACCCATTTCTAGAGGTCTGATAAGGATCTTAAATGGAAAACAAAAGGATCCTTTTACTCATTTTCACTTAGATTCTTCACTTTTGCTTCCGTCAAACCAGGTTTTCATTTTCAGAAAGGTCTAATTTGAATGAAAAACTGCAGTCTGGAGTCAGATCTATTCCATAAACGTCTTGGATATGATAGATAGCATCAACAAAAATGTTCTTTTTCTCGTCTCCATCCATCCTTCCATCCATGTGCAGGCTCATCTCCGTACGCATCACTTCCTCTCTTTCCGTGCGCTGGAATGAGACTCCGTTTGTGTGTCCTTGTGTGTGTATATGTGTGTGCTCGGAAAACTGGCGGGATCCGGTTTGGGATGCTTCTGACTCGGGCCGGCGAAGGATCAAGGCGGATTACACACATAAACACACGCAGCAAAGGAAGGGGAATTTTTTCTTCTCTAACTTCTCAATGTCTGAGGCCTCTGCCAAGAGTCTGTAAACATCGTCTTCATAATGATACAGTAGCAGACCCAGTCGTTTCAACATTTACAAAAGCTCCAAAATTAGGCAAAAATGCGGCACAAATGAGTGAAGACGGTCCTGCTTTTTTACACGTATATATAAATTCAGAGGAAGAACTTAAAACAGGTCATGGAGTACCGCAGACACACATAGCTGAAGCTCTCTGGAGCGTGAGTGGACGGCTCTGCCATGCACGCAACGCCTTACATAACCAGCCTCTGTAACATACGAGCCAGGAGGAGAAACAGCATCTCCGTCAAAAACACAGACTTTCTCGCTGAACTCCCTCCATCACAGCCCCACAAAAAACGTTCGCCTCTGACTAAATATTACACAACCGTTAGCTGAAATTACATGAACTTTTATTTGAAGCCTCTCTGGCAATCACAACACAGAGGGAGGAAAGCTGAGTGGCGAGTATCCTCACAGCGGCGCTGGAGAAACGCCGCTCGGGGCTCCATGCGGAGCGCAGCTTCACGTGGAGCGCTGATTGTGTTTAAACAGCGGGAAAGGTCAAGAATCACACAACTGGACGCTACAAAGACCACTTTGCTGTGATTTCTCTTGCAGGGGAGAAGAAAATGTTCCCCAAGAGCAACGGCGGTGGAGTATGATGGACAGATGAAGAAACTGGACGGAATGTTCTTTAATGAGCTTTCATTGAGCGGGATTACACCACAAAGGTTGAAAATGAAAATAATATATACATATATGTTTGACGAAATATAAAATATATTTAAAACACAACGGTAATCTGTAAGGATCATCTTTTTATCTCTTTTTATTAAAAAAAAAAACAAAAAAACTTGAAGAGCTGCCAGAAGCGAGAAGCGGACACAATCACTTAAAGTGTGAAAAACGGCGTCCTCCCACGGGCTGAAAGGTAGGAGCAACTCCCTGACTGTAAGCACAAACTATTTTACACACCGTAAAGCACCCCCCTCCTCCTCCAACAGCTGCAGTCATAAATGTTCTGAATGCGTGCACATGCATTGCGCTGCAGGATCCTGCAGCGCTGCGCGGGAAGCACAAGGCGAGCCAACGTGACACACTGCAGTAGCAGAATCAGCTGTAAGGAATTTCGATTCTTAAACTAATTATTAATAAATATTGACACATGCAAATGGAAATTAGTGTCCTTTTGCATATTGCAATGCAAAATTATGAAGGAAAAATGATTTTCACCACATTAATGATATATAAAAGCATGCATTAGACATTTATTTTAAACAAAAAATTCAAATAAAATGTAAAAATTAATTAAAACTAATATTTAGGTATAGATTCATTCATTCTAAGCAGAAAGGACACTTCCAGCCTTGCTTGCAAAGCATTTTTTCAGACTTACATAAACAAACGTTATTTTAACAGGGAGGATTTATGGCCCTTTGCTGCCACCTAGTGGACAAGTTCATGCATAACCCAGAGAGAGTGTTTGTGCTGAGGCAGAAATCTGTTTGAGGTGATTTATTTTGGTTGACAGGCATGAGACACCACCCTAAATATGACAATAATTAATGCATAGTTAAATAAAAATAAAAAAGAAAGAAAATATTTCATCCTT
>NC_050513.1:10875888-10886170 GCF_002922805.2 Oryzias melastigma | reverse complement strand
ATTAAAACTAATATTTAGGTATAGATTCATTCATTCTAAGCAGAAAGGACACTTCCAGCCTTGCTTGCAAAGCATTTTTTCAGACTTGCATAAACAAACGTTATTTTAACAGGGAGGATTTATGGCCCTTTGCTGCCACCTAGTGGACAAATTCATGCATAACCCAGAGAGAGTGTTTGTGCTGAGGCAGAAATCTGTTTGAGGTGATTTATTTTGGTTGACAGGTATGAGACACCACCCTAAATATGACAATAATTAATGCATAGTTAAATAAAAAAAATAAAGAAAATATTTCATGCTTCAAGTTAAGCCTCGAGTCTGACTAATATATTACGAAACGTGTTTCAAAACAATTTATTTTAAGGATTATACATTAAATCACACTAAAAAACGACTGCTTTTTAGGGTCTGGGTTATCTTTAATAATTAATTTCAAATGTATTTATAATAACTTTAAAGACAAACTAAGTTTTAAAGTTAATTTTAACTTATAATTTCAGATAAAACATATCAAATAGAACTAAAAAAGCTAAAAAAGCACCAACTGTATGGGAAAAAGTTGAGTTTTTTAAAGATTTTGCGCTCTAGTAACTAAAGAGAATATGAGTGCAAAGCATTATGGGTAGATGGCACCTTTACGTGATCACACATAGGGAGTTACTGAATTTGTGCATATAGAAATGCACAAAACTCTGGTTTTTACACACCAAAAAACAATCTGATTCCTTAAAAAAAAAAAAACTACCTGCCTGTTATAAGGCGGCTCTGACTCATTCATTAACGTTTGGATCCAAACCTCAGCGCTCATCGGACGTGGACAGACTGAAGTGCTGCCAATCTGTTGGGATTTAATTTGACAAAAAAAAAGGAGGGCACAAGACGCCAAAGAAAGAAAGAAAGAAAATAAAAGAGCAACTGCTGGTCTGGTTTTCGGAGGAACGTTGTGAGCGGGTTTATGGGCAAACAATGAGCCGACTGTGCAGCTCCAGAGGATGAAGTCAGAGAATTCATCCTATTAAGAACAGCCTTTAAATGTTCCAGAGGGTTTATAGTTGCGAAATACTTTTTCTAAAGTGTTAATACGGGTTATTAAAAATGTAAAACCTAAATCTTAATGAATAAAACTTCTGCAAATAAACATGGGATAAAAGGCGGAAAAAGTGATTCTTCTTTGCAGTGAGAGAGGAGAACCAAAGATGGATTCTATCCAAAAATCAAATGAGGGCTTGAGAAAACCTGCAGGTTAAGATGTAAAACTTGGAAAGTATTAGAACCTGTTTCAGGCAGATTAACACCAGAGCATTCGAATACAGATTTAGGCAAATGAAACAACCCTTTCTTCAGTTTATCACATAGACTGACGTTCTGATTGCTGTTTTTTTTCTTTTTTGGCATTGGTTGCCATTTAAAAATGGCAAAATACACACAAGTAATCAAACTTCCTGTTTGAAGTCCAAAAAAACAGAAAATTTTGTTTTTAAATGAAAGAAGCAGCTTTTTTAATAATTAATTTATCACTAGAAATTATTCTCCAAGATCCAAAGAAAAGACAGACATCTCACTCGTCTCACTTTTTGCTTCTTACTTTATGTGTTCTTTATGCATGACGGAAATCTAATTAGTAAAAAAATAATACATGTATTAATTTAATTAAACTGTCAAATAGAAAATATCAACAACTTTTTATAATTTCGTTCAATTAAAAGCTTCTCATTGAATGTTAGACTGAAATAAAATAATCGCAGTTACTCCTGGTAGTGTGTAAATCTTTGATTAGTGTGGTATTGTCTTCAGGATGGAGAAAATGACGTAACAAATAAAAATTTTACCAAATTTAGCACAAGCACACTGGATTTTTTGCCCTTATAAAAGCAGTTTTTTTACAAATATATTACTAGTAATTTTATTTTTGTAACTATTTTTTTTAGATATAAAGAAGCTGTACAAACCCCTTTATAAATTTGAGGAAAAAAAGTATTTATTTTACTTTACCTATTTGAAATAAACATAGCATAGCTCCTGTTTACCTTATAACTATTACTATTTTTTGTCTAACTTTTATTTATTTTATTGTGGAAAGAAGTCTGGGATGCTGGGAAGCAGGAAAACTTCTATATAAATAAAATTGAATTTGATTTTTTCTCCTTTTGTTGTCCCTTCAAAATAAAATTACAAAAAGCAAACATAATAATTCCAAATAAAAGAAGTCTCCATATAAATGCTTAAAAAAATCTGATTTATAGGTTTCAAATTCAGTTTAATTCACAATTGGATTAAATATCGATTTCACTAAACTCACTTCTTTTGCAGCTGTTTTAATTGACCTTTTGAGTAAAAGGTTAATTTCCCTTTTGCAGTATCAATAAAGTTTTATTCAATTCTAAAACCAGTTCTGTTTGAATAAAATATTTAAAAAATCAACTTATCAATTTATTTATAACTAAATTTAAAAAATGTGCATTTTTTTTAAATAAAACTGGAAGGAATGCTTTATTTTTAGTTTAATAGGTTTTCAAAATAATTCTTTTTTTAATCTAATCTATAATAAAACAACATTCTTATTTTTTAGTTATCAATAAAATAGAGGAACATAATTATTTTTTTGACTGAACAAAAGTGGAACTTTTAGTGTAATTTTCAAAATAAAACTTGAAGAAAAGCTTATTTTGCCTTTTAAATATGATTTTATTTTATTTTTTGTTTTTTTAATAGGTTTTCCAAGTAATGGATCGATTTCAATTATTTTCCAGACACTTTTGCTTCAATCTATTGTTCTTTTTTCCAGTTATAGCTGGACTCAGTTCAGGGACGATGCAGAAACCAAAAGAGGAGCAGAAACGACGGAGGAAAAGAAAGCAGAGAGACGGATTCTGACAATGACATGAGAGAGGGTCGCTGCAGGACAGACGCTGAGTCATGGCTGGAAAGCGGGCTGACACGCGGCCTCGACAGACAGAGACGCGCTAAACATCTGCAGACACTGTCTGCACCGTCAACCATGAATTATGGCACCAATCAGACGCGGCGCAGCCAGCTAAAGATGAAGGCCTTTAAAAGCGATCGACATTAGTAGCTAAATAAAGGTTAACATCTCGTCAATAACAAAGAATGATTTATGCAACATAACTTGTGATCCTGCACAAACTTGCAAAGTCATGGAAAGTTTTTTTTTTTTTTTTCAGCGGATCGACCCAGTTCAGAGCAGGATTCCATTTTTAGCTCACCTACTTCTAAAAGTTTGATTTTCGAGCTTGCTTATTAACTAACCAAAAGAAGAAGTCCGATAAGGATGAGAGAAACAAAACACACCGCCGGCGGTTGAAGGTCGGCATGGCCAGACTATCTGCTGAGTCACAGCCTCCTTCAGTGACTCAGCAGTTTGCTTCAAAGTCAGATATTGAGTGCTTTTGTAACAGGAAAAATGATGCAACGTTTCGAGACGAGAACACAAATAGGTTTAAAAATTAAGTTGTTTTTTTTTTTTTTAATCTTTTTATAGGAAGAATAGGATATCCCTTCTCACCTGTCGTCCTCTCCTTCAGCGTGCTGGCTCCGGAGGCCTGCCGCCACCATGAAGGCACTGGCCTCAGCCGACATCCCCATGTGGGCCAGAGACCCGACGCCCTCCGATGCCCCGTCTCCGATGGCCGCCGTCGCCACCCCCAGCCTGGGCAGGCCCAGCAGGCCCTGGTGCTGGAGCAGCAGCCTCTGGGCATCCTCCAGCTGGGAGCTCTTCACCAAGCTCCCTCCTGCAGGGACGTGGGGGATGCTCACCCCCGACGCCAGGAGGGGCTTGAGGTCGGCTTGCAGGGCGGTCAGGGGCATGTAGGGGCTCCCGTGGGACGAGGGGTGGATTTGTGGTTGTGGATGACTGGCGGCAAAAGCCACCGGAGCCGGTTGGGGCAGTTGACCATGAAGTGGCAGCTGCTGCGTGATGTTCACTGGCTGCTGGGGCGGGACCGCCACCCCTGGGGTTACGGGGATTCCCGCCGCCGGATGGGGGAGCGGAGGCTGCACTTGCGTCTGGAAAGGAGCGGTGGGTTGGATAAAGTCCGGCTGCCTGATGCTACCTGGAGGTACTACCCCACTGGGGTGCAGTTGAGGTGGGGGGTATCCTCCCTGTGGGTCAACAGCGTAGGGCAACTGCTGGGGTATTATCAAAGGACTTCCATCGATCTTTGGTGCAGCTGCAGGAACCACGGCTGGTTTTTGGAGGTGAACTGTCCCGACAACCTCCTGCGGTGAAATGTAGTTCAAAGGCGCCGTCTGGGGGGGGCTCTGCATGGCTTGTGGGCTGGTGAAGTCTTGGCTTGGAGGCTGGTACGGCTGCAGCGTGTGAGGCGGCTGCATGGCAGGAATAGCCGGGCTTATCCCGGCGTTCCCCGGTTCAGTCTCGGCGGCCGCGTCTGCAGCTTTCGGCCCCTCGGGCGGCGCCGGATGCGGAACCTCCTTCTCGTAGTACTCCGTGCACGTCCACCTCCCTTTCCGAATCGGCTCAGAGTTCGTGTCCAGCTTGACCACCCGGAAGCGGGAGCCCGTGGCCGTCTGTGTGTGCTGCGTCTGAGTGCCGTGGCCCGTTCCCGAAGCCAGTTGCCCCGGCTCCAAACTTGAAAGCGTCGCTGGGGCAGCGGATGAACTCGGAATAGTCACGCCCCCTTTTATGTTTGTATCAGTCCCAATGACAGGGGTTAATTGCTGTCCCACCACGACTAAAGATTTGGAGCCATCCAACGCCGCCGGCCTCTGGGTCTGGCTGGGACCAGCTTTAGAGAGTAAAGACGGGCTGGAGCTACCCAGGGGTTGAACTGGCAGAGTGGCCGGTTCAGTTCCGCCTAAGCTGTCGGAGTGGTGGTGCTGGTGGCTGGTCTGAGGGTAGAACGGGTGGTGCACGGCCCCGTTCACCAAAGACGAGTGATGCTGAAGGATGCTGTGAGGCTGCAGCGGCTCGTTGGGCGACACAAGCCCAGGTGTGTCCACCCCGTGGAGACTGTTCAAGGTCTCGTCGGAGGAGCTTCTCTCCGGCACTCCTTTGTCCGTGGCCTTTGACACGGACACATCCAGCAGGTCGGACGAGGACAGGTCCTCAGTGTGGGACTCGTCCATGTCATCATAACTCTCAGTGTCATCCGCCAAACTGTTATTCCCGCTCACACTGATCTGAGCAGAGGTGACGCTGGTTATCTGGAAGCCGCTCTTCTTCTTCACCTGAGTTCCTTGACTCTGGTGATGGAGAGCTGGGGAGGAGGATCCGGCCTGAGCCGGGCTGTCCTCAGCCGGGTTCCCTCCACCTCCGCCGGCTGCAGCAGCAGCAGCAGAGGCGGGCGCCCCGCTGCTTCCCCTCCTGAAGTGGAAAGACGTCCTGCGGCTCCCGGAGCCCGACGACTCCCCGGATAAGTCCTGCTGGTGGTGCATCTTGGTCGGGTTTCTCAGGACGACAAAGCTGCAAACGATTATCTGCCAACCAGCTAACTTAGAGGCTAGTTAGCTGCAGTACCGCGATACTACGAAGCCATAAGTGGCAAGTCATATGATTTATGTCCTTAAAACGGGAGGAAAAAAAATAAGACAAAGAAGCTTTGAGGCGAAACACGAGCTTACAGGTGGCGCTCCACTTCACAATATTAATCCATGATCGGAAAGCTTAGACAACCATATTTAATGTAGCGAAATTAAATACTGTTGGACTGCAACAATTCTAGCTAGGTTGTAGATAGCTGCGAGCTGGGTCGGCAGAAGCGATTACCAACCCTAACTCAGAACTTTAGCTTTTTACTTAAAGCAAACAGTTAAAAAATGCGATAAATAACATTATTTTGTACTATTTAAAATATATATATATGTTGAAACCTTTTAGCTGACCGCTCTGTGTCGCAGGAAACCAGCCGTCGCATCCATTCCTCTTCTGACCGACGACACCGAAACCAAAAAACGACAAAAAATAAAAAGATTAAGTCATTTAGTGAGAATAAACGACGGTGTCCGGTGAATAGTCGTGTGTTTGTCGTGAAAAAATGGTTAATTCCATGGTGGAGCGCGACCGTGTATTGCTGTATCACTGCCGGTGAGCAGCCGCGGCACTAACGGGACGTCAGTTTCTCTGGAGGGAGGGGAGGGAATGCAAACACTGCTGGCGCGCATGCGCGAGCCCGCCCATTTTTCTTTTTCTTTTTTTCCCCCCAACCTCTGATCTGTGGTGCGTTTACGTTCCTTAACATAATTGGATTTTAGACGATTTACATGTCATACACTTGATATTTAACTATTTATTTTTGTCGCTATAGCAAAATACGTTTTATTGAATTGTTTATAACGTATTCAGGTACTATCACCTATTTAGGTTAAGTATATATTCGTTTAAAAAAATATTACAAACGTGTTTTTTCAAAAGAACAACTCTCCTGTCTAACAAAAGATCACAAAATGAACGCCACACGAAGCTCTGGGTTGTGTTTATTTGATTTTTCTGGGAACCCACTGTTTGGAAGCTGCTACTATAAAAGGACTATTCTAACCTACTTTTAGCATAATTTCCTTAGTTGTTTATTTGCATGCATACTGTATTTAATGTTTAGTATTGTTGCAATTCTAAAATATAACTTTGCGGATTCTAATACTACTACTTTGTAGTCCACACACAAATCTAAAATCAGTTATTTTTTCTCCTTTTTTTATAATTTACTATAATTAACAGCAAGTGCTAAAGGGAAGCTGGAGAATTAATTATACATACTAAAATATGATAAAGAAAAATGCCAGAAGACACAATAATCTTTTAAAAAATTTCGTGAAAAAGCAAGTTTAGCTTTTTTTATATTTTTGTCTTGTGGCTTCATACTGTGACAACAAATGTTTTTGTCTTGTTTTTACTATATAAGGCTGTTTTTATCTGCATGTTTATTTATTTATTTGTAAAAATTATCATGACAGACGACTTGTGAACCAATGCAAATGCAGTTTAAACACAACAATAATTCAAAACCTGCATTTCTCCTGGGTTGTTACTGAAAGCTCACAATAATTAACAAAAAAGAGGAAGAAAGACTATTTTTATTCATTCTTACAATATTTTTTGTGAATTTTACAACTATGGTTTTAGGACAGTTGTTATCAATATTTTTAACATATTTTTAATGGCTTTTTAACACCTCCATACTTTTAATCTAACTTGTCTATTGCTGTTATTACTTGTATATCCTTTTTTTTAACATACTTTAACATGTTTGTGTGTTTGTTTGGAGCAATGGATGAATTTTGCAAGTTCCTTCAGGATTAATAAAGTACTCGATCTAAAAGAAAAATCTAAAATCATAAAGTAATCTGGATGAGTAATGGTAATTTTAAGTGTTATAGCCTAAAATTTAGAAACAATTTGCTCTATAAGAGGCTTGTTTTACTTAATAAGTCATATTTTATTTAGCAAGTGCAATTAATGTGTATTTTTGAAACAACAGTGAATTAGAAATCTGAGTTGGCTGCAGTCTTAAACTTTACCACTAGATGGCACTAGGCCCTGCACTTTTTTTTAATCCACTGTTTTTGGTGTTTTTATTATGTTCTTGTAGCCTTTTTCTCATGATGGACAACAAACACAAATACAATTAAGCTATAATATGTTTTATTCAAATTGTGACAAATCAAGAGCAGATGGAAAAAAAGGTTGAAAATTATCCCTTTTGTAATGCAGTAAGTGAAATAGGGTTACCACAATTAGTTGAGTGACCCACTATTAAAATACCTGTAGTCGATGACTAATTTAATAGTCAACTAGTTACTTTATACTATATGGAGTCAGAGTGTAGTAAAGTTGAACAAAGCTGCGAGCGTTCAGTACCACAAAAAAGTACTTTTTTATATGAGTCAGTGAGACTAATACTTTATCCTTTATGAAAAATAGTTCCTTCTTTCAGAAACCGGCCACATTTGATTTAATCTAGTTTTAATGCTAGAGACTAACGGACAGAGGCTACAGGATTCATTGTCTTTATTTTTAGTTTAAAGCTAATGATGGTTAAAATCTGTGTTTTACATCCACTCTGCGTGTCAACTAATTGGAAAAAATAAATCGATGATTAGTCGACTACTAAAATAATCGTTTGTGGCAGCCCTAAAGTGAAAAATTCTCCATGCTCTGCTCCATTCTGATGCATTCCCTTGCAGATAAATAGATGTACTAATATTTTTATTTTTCTCGTCTCAACTGCCTTCTGGCTAAAAACTGTACCATTAATGTTAGCTTGGGGTTGTGAGGGGTTATAAGCTAGCAAAAGAGAGTGTAAAGGAAGGGATGATGGGATATCAGTAGAGGCTTACTTCTCTTTAAACAACTCAGAGGCAAATTTCTAATAAACTCCTGCCACTCTGAAAAAAATATGTCCAAGAAAACATTTTTTTTTTTTGCCAAAAAAGAACACAATAATGATAAAAAAATAAAACACTGAGAACGCTTTTACAAAGTATGTGATTGGAGAGGGACTTTAAACTGAAAATAAAACACTTTTACTGTCAACAGCTCTGTGAGTACTCAAATGTCTCACCAGACATCACCTCATCAGTATGTGTAAGCGTAGCAACAGTCAATCGTCAACAGCACAGTGCGTGGGAGTGGCAACAGCATGTGAAATTAATCAGTGCAGGTCGATAATGAACCCACAAGAGACAAACACATGCTAAACAGTCTCGTTGTGCAGTAGCAGCAGTGCTAATCAGCTCTCACATTCAGCATTTTATTTTTCTAGTGCCAAATACATTTATTTTTTTATACAAATAAAGGTTGAAGCACACTTGAATGTTTTTCCATATGTACATACAAGTTCTTCCTTAATGTGTTTCTCTCAAACTTTCCCCTTTGGCCATGAAAAGAAGGAAGAACCTTTTATAGCCCTTCTTCCTCTTGGCGTGGTCAGTGCTGTTTATGTCTTCAGTTCTGCAGCGAGGGGAAATGTTCAGTTATTTGCATTGTTGTCGTCCTCATCAAGCCATGTGACTTCTGTTAATGACCAAGTCTGTCAACAGCAAAATAAATAAAAAACGTACATAATACAATGTATATTATTGCCGTTATACCGGGAACATGTGAAAACATATTTTGCAGGTCAAAGTATGTATTTTTATTTCCGTAAAGAACATCCAAACGATACTCAACACAGTGTGGTATATAGCCACAAGCTTCAATTTATTTCAATTTATAGCTCATTTATTATTTGTTTTTGTTTTAATTTTCCTGTCCAACAGCTGAGTAAACATAAAAGCTGAAGGCCTCTTGAGTTTGACATATTTTACTGTGAAAACAGGGGGTTATGAATCTTCTGATACATGAGGTGTATATTTGTATAAACCCCTTTTGCAATTTAGGCCAAACTTTATCTATATTGATGATGTTTGGAACCTTCTTTCGTTGCACCAGACAGAAATGAAGAAGGAAGCAGAGAAAGGGATTCTTAATTAGGGCTGTATTTTTTACAACAAATTACAAATATTTTCTTATGGAAAAACATTGACTTGTGAGGATTGAACTCGTGACCTTCAAAGTAAGACTAATGCTCTGCCTCATTTTTTATATAAATTATTTTTTCAACACAATATTATTTAAATATTTTCATTTATTATTTTTTGTTATGAAATGTATTCACTCCATTGTTGTTGAATTGTCTTAATGTTTAGCCTGGATTTTGAACGCTTTTTTGCTACTTATCCCTACAATAAATCCAATTAATCATATTTTGGTAAAATTTCAGATGAGCTACTGCAAAACACTTAATGTAATTTTGACAAATATAGTTAATATATTTGTTAAGCTTGTAAGCAGTTTATTAACACCACTGCTATCTGAGGCATGTTTACATCAAAAGAGGGGTCATCTGGACCCCAGAGGAAAGTGGACTGAAATTTATTTTATTTTATTTTTTCAAGGATTTTGCATCTTCACTGGTGTCCGTAGTAGACATTAAATCCTGTCCACCTTTGTTATGGGAAGGATCACACATCAATAAATGGGTCGGGTCATCTGGACCCCATAAGAGAGCACAAGGGTTAATATGGCCTTCGTAGACAATGGTCTCAGTTTAGAAGGTAATGAATCATATCAAGTATGTTAATAAACCTTATTTGGCTTATTGTGCTTAATGAATGTCTTACTAATAACCTATAAAGATATTAATAATGTTTGTTATTGTGTTAATAAAGCTTGTTAAGTAATCTTGTGTTACCCCATAGTTTTTTTTTTGGAGTATAAGTCACATTTTTTTGCATAGTTTGCTCAGGGGTGCGACTTATACTCAGAAAT
>NC_050513.1:10873434-10874968 GCF_002922805.2 Oryzias melastigma | reverse complement strand
CTCACTCCATTGTTCCCATTGTTGTTGAATTGTCTTAATGTTTAGCCTGTATTCTGAACGCTTTTTTGCTACTTATTCCTACAGTAAATCCAAATAATCATATTTTGGTAAAACTTCAGATGCTTACAAGCTCAAAAAATATAGTTATTATATTTGTTAAGCTTGTAAGCAGTTTATTAACCCTATTGCTATCCGAGGCATGTTTACATCAAAAGAGGGGTCATCTGGACCCCATAGGACAGCGGACGGAAATGTATTTATTTTTTATTTCCAAGGATCTTGTATCTTCACTGGTGTCTGTATCAGACATTAAATCCTGTACACCTTTGTCATGGGAAGGATCACACATCATTAAAGGGGTCGGGTCATCTGGACCCCATAAGAGAGCGCAAGGGTTAATATGGCCTTCGTAGACAATGGTCTCAGTTTAGAAGGTAATGAATCATATCAAGTATGTTAATAAACCTTATTTGGCTTATTGTGCTTAATGAATGTCTTACTAATAACCTATAAACATATTAGTAATGTTTATTATTGTGTTAATAAAGCTTGTTAAGGAATCTTATTATAAAGTGTTACCCCATAGTTTTTTGGAGTATAAGTCACATTTCTTTTGCATTGTTTGCCCAGGGGTGCGACTTATACTCAGAAATGACTTATTTTGGATTTTTTAAAAAACATAAACAGGCAAATATATTTGTTTTTTCCCCCCAATAACCAGTTTGAGGGGCGCTGAAAAGGAACAGCCGACACAAATGTGACACATGTTATGAAAACACAACGGACACAAATTTGAAGCGCATTTAAAAAAAAACTTAAACTCCAGAGCAACTTTTGTATTTTTTCTTCTTTATTATGCATTTTTTTGCTCCTGCGACTTATACTCCGGTGCGACTTATACTTTGGAAAATATCTAAACATGTTAAAATGTTCTGTACCTAAAAACATGAAAAGAAAAAAATTAAATAATGGAAAATCAATGCGCTGAGTGAGACTCCATTTTTATGTTTTCACAACGATAATTAACTTGTTTTGGGGTTATTAGGCAAGTATAAAATTTATTCATTTCAGCAGTCCCAAATTTGCTTTTGTTGTAATGAGCTTGTACTTTTGAACTTATAGCTAATTTCCCCTTAAACCTCTGACACTGTTAGCATGTAATAAAAGGGGAATTTAATTATTCCAACAGCTGTGATTTTGCAAAAAAGTTACAAATAGCTTTAGGAAAAAAAAAAAAAGTAATGCCCCGTGTGAGGCTCGAACTCACGACCTTCAGATTATGAGACTGACGCGCTGCCTACTGCGCCAACGAGGCTCTGAGGGAGCAGCCCGTTTCAGCTGCAGTCTTAGTGCAACCAGTCTTCTGGAGTCAGTGACACTACAATGTAACCCATTCTTTCACATTGCAAGCTTAATGTTTGTTGAGTTTCAACTTAAGCAGGTTCAGTTCCAGGTATAGTCATCTTTTTATTTTATTTACATGCTAGGTTGAAAGTGCTAAGCTAATCTTCACATTCCTCTGACGGAAATCCGA
>NC_050513.1:10854632-10872990 GCF_002922805.2 Oryzias melastigma | reverse complement strand
GAAAAAGTGATGCCCCGTGTGAGGCTCGAACTCACGACCTTCAGATTATGAGACTGACGCGCTGCCTACTGCGCCAACGAGGCTCTGAGGAAACAGGAACTTTCAGCTGGACTCTTAGTGCAACCGGTCTTCCGAAGTGGAACTACAGTTTAACTCATTCTTTCACATTACAAACTTAATGTTTATTGAGTTTCAACTTAAGCAGGTTCGGTTCCAGGTATAATCATCTTTTTGTTTTATTTAGGTTGGAAGTGCTAAGCTAATCTTTACATTCCTCTGATGGAAATCCGAACACACACTGAGGTGGTTTCCCGTCACAGTTCTTCCATACCTTATGCACTATCTCTTCTTCAACCTACGAGACACAAAAGCCTCTGTCAAAGGATGTGGACCCACAGTACCTTCAAGTTAGAAAACAGGAAGACTATTGAGGTCGACTAGGAAGTGGAAGTTCTGGTAAACCCTCAACTTCCTAAGTTTCTCAGGCTGAACAGTCCTGACTATGTCACACACAAATGTGCTAAAACATGTAAAAAAAAAAAAGAAAAATGTAGCAGAGCAACTATGGTTATTCTGAAAACTATAATGACTAAGTAATAGCTGCTTATTTTTCAATGGAAATCTATGGGATTTTGGCTTCTTGGAGCCAAAGGATACTTCCTATTTAGAACCCATCGGGGGAGGGGTCACCCAGTTTAGTTCTTTTATGCAGTCAATAGTTGTGAGTGAAGCAATGCCTGATCCCTATGAAGAAATGATCCACATAGTAATCTCTCATACACACGTCAGATGTCGGATAATATAAAACCTCTACAAAAACTGCCATACTCACAGCAGCTCCTCGTTAGTATAGTGGTAAGTATCCCCGCCTGTCACGCGGGAGACCGGGGTTCGATTCCCCGACGGGGAGTTCAAGTCTTTTTTCCTTTATTTAATGATCAACTATTGCTTTTTTTCTGTCTACAGAAGACATTTTTTTTGCTATAAAGAAACACAACATGCATTTTTTACATTAAACACGTGTTCAGAACACAAATTTCTGTCGTTTTAACAACAGGAAGAAATCTGTCATGTGCCCAAGTCTAAAAATCTAAATGTATATAAAACACAAATGCAAAAAAACAAACAAACAAAAAAAAAACTACCCTTTTTTGTGAGGAGTTAGGGTAATGAGATTCTGTTAAATAAACCGAGTCAACCTTAGCACACACAAACCAGGATCTGAGAGACGCAATGTTTGGCTGTTCTGCACTTCTTCATCTTCTCCAGCAGGGCGGCGTCAGTGCTTCTTTACAGTTCTGTTGCATGAACCATCTTCACAATCAAACCCAAAAAGTCTGTTCTTTTTTTTCCCCAAACTTGTCCAGAACCTTTCCATCCGGAGTCACTCACCAACCCAGTTCCGGAAAGAAAATCCCCTATGAAGAAACATAGCAACTTTATTAAACAGAAGACATCTCTATCAATGTATGGTCTTTTAAAATCATTTTAAATCTTAAAATTATCACCATATGCTTTGTTTATGATAAAATATACTTACTAAAGCTAACTTAATTTATTCTTAAGCAGGTAATTACAAAGCATGAAACATCCACAGCTTTAAAAACCTGTTTCTGAAATCTTCTCGGTAGTCAGTGTGCAGTACCGTCTTCGGCCACTTGGTGGCACCAGCTGCCAACCCTGGGTTAAAAATGAATGCAAATACTTTAAGGTAGAGAGATTAGCTTTAAAGATTGATAGTTTACAAAACTTCTAGGCCTTATCTACTCATAGTATTAGAACAATTACAAACTTCTGGTGTGTTTAAATATAAAATAGCTCCAATAAAGCACACCAGTTTGCATAAATGTTCATTTAAAAACAACTCCAGTATTTGTAAATTAATTTTTCACAATCAATAAGTGAAATATTAGTAAATAAATATTTATAACTGTGCAACTTTAACAGTGAACTTTCTATGTTTTTTTATATTATTTGGGAATTCAGAGATTGTGTTTTACAACTGCTTTTGACATATGGAGTCAAAGGTTTCTTATCTAAATTCTGTTCAAGTTAAAAATAAATCAATTTAAAATTTGAATTGGTAAAGCAGAAATACGAGGGGGAAAAAACAATTGTAATCCATCTATTCAGTAAAAATAAACAAAATGAACCATGAAAAACCAAAAGTGGAAACTAACTTTTCTAAATAAATAAAAGATGTACAATTAAAATATTTTTAACAATTTCTATCTAACGTACATTTTTATTGTCTATTAGAATTAATAAACTTACCTGTACATTATAAATCCTTCACAGACATACTTAGTACTTTAAACTGAATTTCTCCTGGAAATATAGACAATTTTTATTGTATGGTTTTTAAGAAATCCACTTAAGAATTATCATAAAAGGTGCAACAAATGACACCAGTTAATTTACTTTGGCTGAGATTCTCTATTTAGTTGATCAACATTCCTTTTCCATCGCTAGTCAGTAAAAATAAACACAATGAAACATGAAAAACTATATATAGACAACCAACTTTTGTAAATAAATAAAAAAATATACAATTTAAAATTATCCTTTAACCAATTTCTATCTTATGTACATGTTTATTGTCTATTAGAATTAATTAACTTACCTGCACAAGTTTTGCAACATACTTTTATGCTAATTCAATTCCAAGCAATTGTGTCAAACTCTTTCAAATGTTTACAAAAAACACACGTTTTAATTTCGACAAATTATGTGATTAGCTCAACAAAGTTTTTTTTTATTGAGCAGTTCAATTCAATTGAATTTTATTTATATAGCCCAAAATCACAAAGGAATTTGCCTCACTGGGCTTCAAAATATGAACGATAGTTAAAAACTAAACAGACTAAATAAACTGGTTATCCCTGCCCTTAGACCCTCCCTCCCGGTAAGGAAAAACTCCTAAAATACCTGAGTCAGGAAAAAAGAAGAAACCTTAGGGATTCCCACATGAAGGAGAGATCCTATCCCAGGATGGACAGGCGATACCAGAACTATTAAAGAAAGATTAGCTTCTACAACTTCGTATCTAAAAGAGTTCATTCAGATAGAGCTGAGGGACGAGTTATGATTAAATCCATAATCAAGATGAAGCAGAAGTGTCCATGGCCAGGAGCAGGAGGACAGACGACCCAGCAGGAAACATTCTCACTCAGAGATGCATGTTGTTTTCTGCAGGATCCACCGAGGATCTGAAATCTCTCCCGCTCCCCAGAGGAGAGTGGGAAAGAAGAACAACATGTGAATGGAACTGCACCAACAAAAGCATGGAGAACTAAATACAATAAATAATAAAGAATAGAAGAGAGGAGAAGTAAATGAGAATAGAGAACAGAACCCCTAAGCTGATCTGAATAATAATGATAAAAAATCTAAATTTATATTTAAACTAGGGCTGTCAGATTTGTCGCGTTAAAAACGCATTAATCTGACGTGTGCTTGACGCCGACAATTTCTTTTACGCATTAATCGTGGATTTTCTCATACGTGCCTTTCCATACCGCGCACGGGCGTCCCCCCTTTAACTCACCGACTGCTCTCACTAGATCACAGGCGGGTCTCCAACCACCAAGCTGCTAGCTAAAACCGGCACGGCACCAGGACGCGGAGAGCTCCTGCACCCTAACCCGGCTCCGGTTCGCGTCCAGTACCACGTCTGGTGGTACCGGCTCGCGTCCGGCGCCGCATCCCGAGAGCTACGGACCCCCAACGTTCCGAACAGCAAGCGCACCGGGGGACGTTTTAAATGTTCTGGAGGTTTAAGCGTGATCCTGCCCCAGCATAGCGGTCTGTCTGCCGGCATATTCATGGCTTGAGCTCCGCTGGACACGTCGATGCATCGAGCTGCAGCCAGAGAACGCGGCGGAGTAACAGACTGTCACACTATCCACAGAGTATCCCGCTTTTCTCAGTCTTTAAGGTTTTAAAAAACAAAAGTTCATTGGAAATGATAAATCTCTATTTCATTTATTACTGTAGTTCAGCAGAGGAGGAAAAGATTTGGTCCTGACAAAAAATGAACATGAAAGTGTTATGGAAATGTTATTTTTGATGTTTTTTATTTTATTTTACTGAACGTTGATTGAAGTTTTGAATTTAAAATGCCCTTCACTTGCACTTGGGCTTTTGTTAGGCATTTTATGTTACAGCCTTTTATTGTTAAGAAAGTTTATCTCAATACAATGTTACAAAATAAAGTATTTCTGATGAAAACTATAAATTTTGCCATGTTTTCATAATTAATGTAGAACTGTTAAATTGTTAAACTGTTAAACTGTTAAATTCCAAATTTTTTCCTTAAAAAAAGGCCACATATTAATTTGTGATTGATCGCAAGTTAACTATGGAAATGCGATTAATCGCGATTGGAAATTTTAATCGCCTGACAGCTCTAATTTAAACGCATCAATATTAATTTATTAATCTAGCCTCACAAGGACCACAGGAGAGGGAATATTCTCTGATTACTAGCTAGCCTGGCAGAACGCCTGTCCAAAGAGGAATGTTTTAAGGCTAGTTTTGAAGGTAGAAACTGTGCTGGCCTCTCTGACATAAGCTGGGAGCTTATTCCATAGAACAGGGGCTTGATGGCTGAAGGTTCTACCTCCAACTGTACTTTTGGAAATTCTAGGAACTACAAGCGGTCCAGCATTTTGTGAACGAAGTGTTCTGACTGGTTGGTAAGGAACTATGAGTCGGATTAGCTTTGCCAAAACTTGTAGCCTGTTTTTTGGCAAACAAACAAAAACACGATTTTTAATAACAAAAATATTTTACATTTTCTAGCTCAAACATTGGTTCTTCAATGTACAATTAAAATTTTATTGAATAACTTACATTTTTGTTATGCTAAAGTCGCGCGCAGCTCTTTCGAATGCTAACGAGCTGCGTTAGCATGCTAACGACCCTTTGACGCGATCATGTTTGCGTAAACACGTAGCTTAATTAAACTACTCGCTTTTAAAAAAAAAATGATGATTGTTTTATATGGTTCAAGATAAACACTCAAAATGTGCAATGTTACATTACCTTTAGTTTTAGAAGACGTTGATTTTCATCAATATTTTCTACTCTGGTGCCTCGTGCGCGAGACTGGGCTCGAACTTGAACTGCGTGATAGCGGTGGAACAAAAAGATTTTTTTTTTTGGCAAACTTTATTAACAAAGCTGAGCAACACAGAACATATAAAGAAATAACGTTTTTTTTTTCTTTTTTTTTTTACAAGTATATTATTATTAGTTTGAATTAATTTAAAACAATGAGGTCCATTTACTCAATTTTACTTTTCTTTTAGGCAAAGTTCAAACACATGAAACCTTCTTTACCTATTTTTATTTGTGAAATAATAAAAAAAATAATAATACAGGAACATTTCAAAGATTCAAATAATTTGAAAGCCATTGAAACTTGGAGTTTCTTTTAAAAAACATAGTCTAAATAGCTAGTGTGCCCAATTTTCATTATTAGACTATGTTGTGATTTACTCAAATGTGCTCTGCAATCATATATTTTTTATTTAACGTCTACTCTACTTATTACTGTACTACTTATTATTCTCTTTGTGTTCTTTTGAAAATATGTAAGGATATCAAGTTTAGCTAATGCTTGCTTAAAAAAATAAGAAGTTGAACTAAGGGGCCAAAAAATAGCAATAAATCAGAAACAAGTTTACAATACATATTCGGATAAACAACAATTAATCAAATCCTATTTTTCCAAATAAGTTTAATGTGTTTAAAAACTTTAAATTATAATATATAATATTGTAAATTTCCAAAACTAAAAGTAAATGGATTCAGCATTAATTACTTTACATGTATGAATTAAATATTTGGCTAAAATAAGAATTAATTTAAGTAGGTAGGACCTGTTGTTCAATAGAAACATTTTTTTGTGAAAACAGAAAGAAATTTTGGGTGGAATATGTTTCAATATTTTATATTGATTGTTACAAAAAGTAAAGTTGGGTCAGACACAAAAATAATCAAAACTAAACATTTATTTTACAAAAGAAAAGCAGACCATTTTATAATAAAGGTCCAACAATTATAATAAAAGAGAAGATTCTTGTGTATTTTGATTTAGAACATAATAAAACTGTGTTTTATAATTTTATTTCATACAGAAGACCCATCAAACTCCCATATCTCAACAGCATAGTCACTATAAGAGGGTGTGATGTTTTCGGTGGTTTCAGCTTCTTCGACTTGTGATGCAGGTTCTTCACAAATCATCGAGTCCACGTCTTTATCTTCTTTCAAATTGTTCACAGTTTCTGGGTCAGCTTCAGCTCCATTTGTGGAAAGTCCATCATCACCGGCAGGTATGGGTGGCACATCGCTCACTTTCACTTGGTCGTCCCTTTCAGCTGGGAGAGCTGGAGGGGTTTTGTCTTTACTCTCTTTGGTCTGATCCAGCCCAAAGAAGTTGTTGCGGACGACGAAGCGCACACACTGAAGGAGGACGTTCCTTTCGTGGCGGATATCAGGTGCCAGCAACTGAAAAAACAAAAAAAGGGAGAAATAAAAGTGCTACTAAATAATCAAAAAAAAAGGTTGTAAAATGGATTGAAGCTTACCATTTCTAGCAATGTAGGTTGACGTATTTGAGGCGCATCACGGTGTCCTCTTCCTCTTCCCCTTCCTCGTCCTCGTCCTCTATCACTTTTTCTGCTGTCAGGGTTGACGACCATCTCAGCACGGTCTCTGGTCTCTGTGCCCTTCGTCAAGGCTTCCACACATCTGGACGGTTTGCTGCCCTCAGAGTTTGCTCCGTTTAGTATGGTCTGGTTTTCTTGGACGAGCTCTTCAGCTCTTTGAATCGGTGTAACTACAACACAAACACACATTTTTTAAGTAAAAACCAAACTATGCGTATTCACCACAGTTCATTATTTCCATGTAAAGTTGTCTGAAAGTTCAACAATTCTACACACTGTTTAAGAAAATAAAGGGAACACCAAAACAAGTCAATGTTCGTCCAATTTAATCAGATTTCTGTGTAATTAAACAGTCCAATCAGAAAGCTACACTGACTGACAATCAATGTCACTTTTAAATACCCAGAGAGAACCCTGATTTGGTACAAATTGTCATTTTTTAATATTTTGAAACATTAGAAACATTTTTGTTTCTGCAGTTTCTGGGACACATCATCCTTTCTTCTTTGACCAGCAAACGGTCCCACTCAAAATTCAGAGGCAAATTATTAGTTAACTCATGCTGATACTATATCCCAGAAAAAGATGTTTTTTTAAAAAATGTTAGTAGAAACGGAAAAATCATAATTAAAAGACCACATGGAATGATTTTAGAATTAATCAAAAGATGATTGGAGTGTGACTTTAAACTTAGGACTGCATACAAAAAGAAAAACTAATACTTGATAAATTTAGGAGAAAATTGATTCTTAGTAAAAATGCGGGGTGGTTCAACCTGTTAAAACCTGATAATTCCACTATTTAAAGTATAATAAATAGGAAGTCTTCCAAAATATAACTAGAAACATCAGCTCACCCTCTGGTTCATCACCACTTTCACTCTCACTCATGGAGCCGTAGTTGGACATCAGGGAGCCGAGAGCCGAGCTCATCTGTTTAGGGGCCACAACCAGGGCCTTCCGGTCTTTGTCCTCTCTGTCTGAATCTGGAATCGCACAACAAGCACATCGGTGAAATCTTGATTTCATTTAAACCCTCCCTTTAATTAGTTTATCAATTTGTGTGAAAATTAACCAGTTTCCACCTACCATGGTCACCACTGGCCAAGACTCCTAATGGATCCCCCTCCTGGGATACCTGGTTGAGGGGTTTGGGGTTCTCTGGAGTCTTCCAGTTCGCTGGACGCGGTTGATGTCGTCCTTTGAATCCCCTGCCCCTCCATCCACGACCTCTGCCTCTCATTCGTCTGAAAAAAAACCAGACAAAAAAATTCTAAAATTTAAACTGTATGAACTAAAACTACTGGATGTAAAATATGACTCTTGTCTGATATCCAAACCCTCAAGTGGTAATGGACATTTATTATTAAAGACATTTAATGAGTTATATTTGCAGGGATCTAACAAGTTTCTTCAATTTAGATTTAAGCTTTTTTAAGGCCATGCATGTCAAGAATTAAGATCCCATTTATTAATTTATTCCAATTTTATGATCAAAACTGTAGCTTCTCATCTTTTGGTTTGTGCTGTGATGCTTTAATGGTCTTGCATTAATTTTAATTTTATTTTACCTTTCCCCAGCCTCTAAACTTTTGTTTGCTATTAGTATTTTATCTTTTTACGCAATCATTCATATGTACTGTCTTATTGATTTGTCCTGTATTTTATCTTTTGTGAAGCACTTTGTGAGTGGTCCTCTGTGAAAAGTGCTATATAAATCAAGATTTACTTACTTACTTACTTACTTGCGTTTTTTAACCCGGTGGTGAATATTCAGCATCTTGGTGCATAACAACTTGTTCTCCTGCTGTTTATTACATCATTTGATTAGAATGATCGTGGTTGACATTTTTTGGTTTTGGAGAAAATGTGTTTTTCTACAAGATTTTTATACCACTTGGAATCCCTTCTTAGGTTATATGAAGAATTTAGACGTAACTGCTGTTAGGATGTTTAAAGATTGACCCTGTACTTTTGGAAATGTGCATTTGAGAGGTTTGTTTATTTTATTTTATTGATTTGAAAATGTATATTTTACAAACTATTTGCAGTGGGGGGGGGGTGTCCGTTTTGTGCATTTTGTCAAATGTATCTTTGTAAGCTCTTGTACCCTCTTTAAATGTAAAATACTAATAAAAAAACTTGGTGTAAAAAAAAAAAATAATTGTTTGATTGAAAGAATTAAAAATTTGACATGAAATCAGAAACTGAGAAAGTTTCAAGCAGCACAATTTTTAAGGCTGAGATATCAAAATTCAAGACTTTTTAAGGTATTATTTTCTGAATTACAAAATTCAATGCTTTTAAAACTTTTTAAGACCCAGCAAGAACCAAATTTTACACTTTTTAATATTTTGAAAAAAGAAAAAAAGGGAGCTCCGAATAAAATCCCTGAGGAACTCCCTTTGTTACAGTGAGTGAAGACATTACCTTCTAACTGATCACAACGAAATCAGTGTGTTAGGTCGTTTTACATGACATGCAAAGAAAAAACATGTCAAAATAAAAGAGCGGGTAAAAAGACAAGCTAATTAACTATTATTTTAACTAAGAACAATAAAGAAAAAAAAAACTAACTAACTGTAATTTTAATCCACAAAGGAAAAAGAATTTTGGCAACATTCAGTAAAAAAAAAAAAAAAAGTTTCTTCAAATTAAATTAAAGACTTTTAAATGCCTTTTAAGCCAATACACGTAAAAAAATAAGACCAATTTCTCTGTTTATTTCCCATTGTATTTTTTTTTTCATTTTATGATAAACTTTTTATGTCATTTGTGGTATATGTTGTGATGCTTTGGCGCAGTTCTTTTCCTTGTTGCAGTATATTGTTACATAACGATTGGCACTCCCACTGTTTTTTTTAAACATCAATTCATCTGAAAAATTATGGTTGAAAAAAAAAAGACATTTTCAACAAGAAATTTGAGACAGAAGTTTCACCGAGCACAATTTTTAGGGCCCAGATATCAAAATTCAAGACATTCAAGGTATTATTTTCAAATTCAGGAATTCAATGCTTTCAAGGCTTTTTAAGACCAAGCGTGAACCCAGATTTTGTAAAAATTTTCACCTTTTTAATATTTTTGAGAAAAAAAAATGGAGCTCTAAATACAATCCCTGAGGAACTCCCTTTGTTACAATGAGTTGGAGACATTACCTTATAACTGGTCACAATGAAATGTGAGTTATGCAGTGCGTTATGCAATTTTCAAGCAATATTTTGAGAAAAAAACATTTCATAATAAAGGGGGAAAGAGCTGGTAAAAAAGATAAAGTTAATAAATCATTATTTTCACCAAATTATGAAAACAATAGCTAACAAAGTTTTAAAAAAAGTTTAAAAACAAAAACTTTGTGTCAAATATATATTTAATTTGCACGCACTAACTTTTCTACAGTTTAGAAATAGAACTGACACAGAAAATATGATTAAAGGAGATTAACATTTGTATTTTCTTTTCTGTGGCAGCAGGTAATTCTGTAAAGGGAACGAATTCTATCAACATCCAGCAAACAAAAGTGGGCAAATTCTAACATTTATTTTTTAGCTTTAAGCAAATATCGTCAGAAAAAATAAACTCTGCATTTCTGCACAGCATTTGTGTATTTTTCTATAAATAATTCAAGTATATGTTTGGAAAAATCTAAGACATGCAGGAAAAATATCCAGAGCGTTTTTAATTACACACTTACCCAAACTGAGCCGTCTCGAGAACACCTCCCGTTTCCTGTCGCAGCTCCATAATTTTCCTCTTTTTTTCAACATTTTCCAGTGTTGGATAGTTTCTGGAAAAAAAAAAAAAAAGACAAGACGAGTTCAACTTCAGTAGCAGACTGTCAAAATTGTCAAAATCGAGCAAAAACTGACTTGCGCCTTTCCTCCCTCCACTTAGAGATCTCTTCTTCAGTGTCCAGCTTGATTCTTCGGGCTCCTGGCGCATGATTCTATGTTCAGAACATAGCATACATACCTTCAAATAGATGTTAGCAAGTTCCAAGTACTAGTTAAGCAGCTTTACTTACATGTCTCCAATGGATGGCAACTAATTTTTCATGAGCCATGAAGCTGCAATCAGGCACCGAACACTGACAACAAAAAACAGGGAGAACTTTAAGAAAAAAAATGTAGAAAAGAAAAAAAAAAGAAGAAGAAGAAACAAAATACCTTGACGTGCTGAGAAATGTGTTCGTCGTATTTCTGCTGGTTTTTGAAGCCCCGGTCACAGGTGTCACAGAAATGAGAAAACTCCGGCTCCTTCTTGTTCTTCTGCTTTAGAGTTCAAAAAAAGATGTGTCTATATGAGTAAAATCACGAGTTAAATCATTTTTATTAATAATATTATTAGTTCTGACTATATTTTCAAACTAAATTTAGCCATCCAGCTTATTTTCTATATTATTGCTCTACTTTTAGTGGGACCTTTTTGATTTAGACGACTAGATCCATCCATCTTTGTTTTCCTCATCTGCAATAATATCCGGCTCAAAACTTTAAGGCTGGATAGCTCAAATATTGCTTGCCATTTCTGTTACACCGCTAACGTTAGGTTGAGTTCTAAGGGGCCGTAAGCTAGCATGGGTGATTCAGTTTGGCCACTAGGTGGTAATCACGCTATAGGATTATACCTTATTCCAGAAGAAGAAAGTATGAGCAAAAAAAACTGTACTTTAGACCACAAATGGTTACTTTAAAAATACTTCCTTAAAGGAGTTTGGAAAATTCATGGCTTTGAGTATAAAAAGTTAGCATTAGCCGTCTAATGGGAAATTCCATTATACGTTAGCATCAAGCTAGCATACTTTAGCATAATCCGTTAAATTGATCTCTACTTTTATGGATCAATTATTGATCTATTAAGCTTAGATTGCGTCAGATTGATTAATCGATTTTATCAACCAAACCCTAATACATATTACCATAAATTTACCAAAAAAAATTATTTCTTTGTAACATATTGAACCAATGGAGACCTTATTAAGCTATGTTTCCTTCAACAAATTTTTAACATCGAGACGCTAAAATCAACTTGCTATGGTTTACGATCTGCAGCTGATTAATAATTTGTGTTTTTATTAAAGTTTTTCTCTGATGTTGATCACAACATGCCCTAACCCCACTTCTACACATCTTTTGGTCTCTTTAGCTCAGTTTGGCATCCAAAACTCCTTTACACACTATCACAGCACCAACCATCACATTTAGATAGTAAATATAATTTTCATAAATGCCTGAATAAGCAAAGTTCTGCTGTTTTTCACTGTTAATCCAGGAATCCATCAACAATGCATTTGTTTAGATATGTTCAAGCATTTTTTTAAACCTACTTTGACACTCAGTTGCTATATTAATTGTTTTATTTATATTAAAATGTGTAGATTCTACTCTATTTGACTTTCAAACTCGTCTTTATTTTGTAATAATTGTCCTTTTTTATAGTTGATTTTATGTGTTTTTGATCTTTGTTGTTACACCACGGCCAAGGACTACAGTCGAATACTAGCTTTGCAAATAAAGCTGGCACAATTACAGAAATATTCATTAATGTTCTCACGCGTGGGTGTACAATTAACTGTTAAAATAAAAGCACATCTGACTATTTAACTCACATTAAACCCCATTTTCATAGATATACATCAAGATCCACATTTATCTGGTTAGCTTTTTTTATTTTTACCTTTTTCCAAGGTTGGTAGGGAGGTCCATTATTACTTCTTCCTCTTTGATACCATTCGTTGCCGAAATTTGGACCTAAAACAAACCCAGATTTGGTTTGGTGTCATGCTCAAAATACTCAGAACTCAAACATGAACTCTTGTGAGTTTAACTCACGATATGGATGTGCGTGTCCAGAATTTCCCCAGCCCGGTTGAAAACCAAAACTAGGCGCTGGTTCTTGGTGATGCCATCCCGGACCGACCCGACTGGGCTCGCACGGCGACTCGGTCCAGCTCCACATGCCCGGATGGAAGCCACTGAAGCGGGGTGGCTGAAGGAGAGGCTGGCTGGAGCTCGCTGGCGGGCAGCTAAAGTCCGGAGGGGGGTAACGTTCCGCTTCACTCATGTCGTGTGGTTTTCAGAAACAAGTTTGTTGAAGCCCAGGCTTCCACGCAGCTCCCACATGTGCGTGTTTTTCCTGCTTTAACCGTCACTTCCGCTAAAACCGGAAACACTTAAATTTATCAGCAAAATGTATTTTAATGAAGCACATTCTATGCGTTTCCTAAATTCTATCACATTTTATTCCATTTTTTTTATGAACATAAATGTTTTATTTCTTTTAAAAAATATGGTTCGTATTTATGCGAGTGGTAAACTGTCTCGTTGCCAGGTTTGGAGTGAACGAACTTTGATTAAGTATAGAAACATTTTAAGATACTATATATATATTTTATATTTTTATTTTTTATGTTGGAAGTAAAGTAATATCAAACACGTTCGTTAAGCTTTAGTTTTTATAATAAACAAATAAACGTTTTATTTTCGTTTTGCTTCGTAAAAGAAAAAGCTCAAGCTATTTAAGGGCATTTAAGATTAATTATAACACCTAAAAATATATTTAGAATATGAACCTATACACTTTTGTCTATTAATATAATATAAATTGGGATAAATTGGAAATACTGGTGAAATGACACAAACTATGTTTGGATTTGCGGGGTTTTTTCTGGAGCTGGCAACCCTACAGTTTCCTGTCTGTGCCGCGTGGGGTTTTCAGACGGACTGCAGCGCGTGCTTAGTGAAAAACGTGTCCGCTCGTAGCGGCGAGCACGCCAAATAAGAAAAAATAATCTAAAAAAACAGACCGTAATTTTTTTTAAGATGTTAGTTTTATTTGAAACCGCTGCGGGATACGCTATTTTTAAGGTAATTGATTCCCTCTGCCCTTATTTTCGTCTAAATGTAAAACTTAACGGTATTTGTCCTTGTTGGCTAATGGAGTTAGCTTAAGTTAGCATACTAAAACGAGACTCTAGTCTGTTTCTGTTTTAAATAGTTCGAGCTATATTCAAACGTGGAATCAGTTTATGCTTTGTCACTTGGGGGAAAAAATAGCTAAAGTGAGTTTTTGTGCGTTTTTTGTTTGATTTTAAGCTAGTTAGCATTCTGCAGGCCTGTAACCACGTGAGCACTCAAAGCAACTGTCGTTTTCGTTGATCAAAAAGTTGTTATAGTTCATCTATTTACAGCTAAATGCTTTTATTTTTGTAGGTTCTCGATGAATCCAAACTGCAGCAAGTCGACAGTCTTTATAAGGAGTTTGAAACTCCTGAAAAAGCTAATAAAGTGTAAGTATATGTTTACATAATTATCCATTTTGACTTATCTGATCTCCAACTATTATAAATTAAATGGGGCTTTTTGTTTTTGTAGAGTTAAATTGAAGCATTTTGAGAAGTTCAACGACACAACCGAGGCTCTAGCAGGTACTGATGTGACAGCTTTTGCACATTGAAGTCATTTCAGCGTCAGACTCATTCATTACAATGCAAGCAGCAAATAAAACTTATAATATTTTGTTTGAATTTGACCCTTAAGCTGCAACTGCCCTGGTGGAGGGGAAAATCGGGAAGAGCTTGAAGAAGGTTTTAAAGAAAGTTGTTGCCAAGGAGGCTCATGAGGAACTTGCTGTCAGCGATGCCAAACTTGGTGGAGTTATTAAAGTAAGTGGTCAAATTTATTTTAAATAAGGTTAAATATAGTGCGTCTTCTTTATCTGATGATGATAATATTTTGGTTTCAGGATAAGATGGAGCTGAGCTGCGTCCACAGCTCTGCTGTGGCTGAGCTGATGAGATGCATCAGGAGTCAGATGGAGAGCCTCATCTCTGGACTTCCTCCTAAAGAGATGAGCGCCATGTCTCTGGGTTTGGCTCACAGGTTAGTGGTCGTTCAGGACGGTTTTACTGCTTCTGTCGCCTGTGATTACACTCTGCTGTCTGAAACACCTGTGGATTTCCATCAGCATTCGTCACTACCACTGAGGCTCATTATAAACATTCCTCTTTGGTATAGAAAACATTTTTCATATCTTAAGTAACCAGATTTTATCCTTTTCTTTTCTCTGCCTTCCAGTTTATCCCGTTACAAGCTCAAGTTCAGCCCTGACAAGGTGGATACCATGATTGTGCAGGCCATTTGTAAGTGTTGATGCTTAACAACTAGAAAATCCAAAAACAGTTTTAGGCAAAATGTTGTTTTCTATGACATGGTGTCTGCAGAAATTCACCTGAGTTGTGTGAAGAAAACAAATGTTTGATCACAGTTATCTGCTGCTTAAGTGACAGTTGTAAAGAAGCTGATCTTTAAATATATTTTTTAATTGTTTAGAAAGGAATAAGAAAGTTCCCAATCCGTGGAGCAACAAACACACAATTTACAGGCGATTTAATGAAGCAAATATAAATCAAATCGCTCAGTTTTCATAATGTTGGCCACAAAGAGGAAGTGATGTTATATTTGGACATGCGGGGACCCGATTGATTAGCCATTTCAGAGCGGAGCAAGCCCGCCCCCCATTCCCCTCTTTTTTCGGGGAGCTTGAGACTCTGCAGATTTTAGCTACAATAAAAAAAATATATATGTTTTCTATGACGGTTTCTGCATTCATGGGAAATTTATTTTTTAGTTGTGGATGGAACAACCAGTACAGACATTGCTGAGAGCTCTCTGTTTACAGCCTCTCACAAACTTAACATAGGAAGCTTGCGGCTTGTACTTTCTACAATCTTTTTCTATCAGCATTTTATCGTTTGCTTCTGATTCACAACAATTCGAATAAAATAATAGTCAGACTTCTCCTAATTTACGTCCTTATCGTCAGAAAAATGCAGCAAGAACATTTTAAATACACAATTTTAATTGGAGTGGGTCTTTAATCGCCATGAAGTGTATAGAAAAAGTGGACAAATGCTTATTGTTAACTTCATTTTCCAAAAGCATGTTGGTCCTGTAATCAGTGTGACTGTTTTCCTGCAGCTCTACTGGACGACCTGGACAAGGAGCTGAATAACTACATCATGCGCTGCAGGGAGTGGTACGGCTGGCACTTCCCCGAGCTCGGGAAAGTCGTCGTAGACAACTTGGCTTATTGCAAAACCGTCCTTAAAATTGGTAAGAATCCAACTTTTATCTTTTAGCTACAATAAAGGGGGAATTTGTACTTTTTTCCCTCAGTATCACAGAACCCTTTGTTGAAACAGAAAACTTACTTGGTTGTTGGAAGCTGACTACTGGTTCTAACCCTCTGCAGGCGACCGCACAAACGTGGCGACTACAGATCTGTCCGAGATTCTGCCTGAGGAGGTGGAGGCAGAGGTCAAGCTGGCTGCGGAGATCTCCATGGGAACGGAAGTGTCCGAGCAAGACATCGCCAACATTCGACATCTTTGCGACCAGGTGGGTTCTTCTCCTTTACTGAAAGAGCTGGGCGCTGTGTTGTCCAACTTTCGTTTAAAAGTAGGTGGACACGAGAATAGTGCTGAAAAAAATGTATATCACGATATAAAATATTTTATATCACGATACGATATATATCAAGATATACGACACTAAAGTATATTTTTAGCTATTCTCTGAAAAAAATGCCTGATTTTGCGGCAGCTTTTGTGAAAAGTTGCGACAAAAGTTGTGATGTTTTTAATATAGTATTGTTTTGTAACGCACTATCGCCCGCACGATATATATCGCCCAGCACTACGCGAGAATCAGGAAATGGAAGAATATTTCTACATGCTGTGTTTTTAGATTCAATTTGGTTATGAAAAGATAGTAAATATGAATAAAACTTGTAAAGAGAAATGTCATTGTAAATTCAATATTGTTAACTTCAACAGCAAATAGTTAAATGAAAAATCAAAATTTTGTTCAGATCAAAACCAATTTTTGTTTAAATATGATATTTGTAGCCTAAAGTTAAAGCTGGATAATATATATATATATATATATATATATTTCACAATATTGGGTTTTATTTTTTTATATCAGACGATAACGATATATATCACGATATAAACCAAATAATTATATTTATTAAATTTGAACATAACTAAGTGAACTATTCGGTTGAAACATTTATTATAGATTTGATTTGTCGTTTGGTCTGATTTACTCTGTGGCAGTGCTGATGATGACGACACTTGTCTTCCTCCTGAATTTCCCAGTGTGGGTTTTCAGTCACTACCTCATCTGATCTGTCACGTGACCCTCGACGCCGCGCCGGAGCGTCTACGTCATGGCACAATCTTCAAACAAATCTGCTTCCTCCTCCTCAGGTGATCGAGATCTCGGATTACCGCGCGCAGCTCTACGACTACCTGAAGAACCGGATGATGGCCATCGCCCCCAACTTGACGGTGATGGTGGGCGAGCTGGTCGGCGCCCGACTCATCTCGCACGCCGGTAGGTTTCACGCGAAGCACGCAAAGCGAGCGATGATGATGCGGACGAAACGTCATTTTTCCTGAATCTGATGACGGTTTTAAGTCACTACCTCTTCTGAGCTCATCTTTTGGACGATTTTCCTCCTTAAATGAAGTTCAAATCGTGTTTGCTGCTCAAACTTTTACTGTTTTTTTACGTTTAGGTTCACTTCTGAATCTGGCCAAGCATCCGGCCTCCACGGTGCAGATCCTGGGTGCAGAGAAAGCTCTGTTCAGAGCTCTGAAGACCCGCAAAGACACGCCCAAATATGGTCTCATTTACCACGCCTCCTTGGTGGGGCAGACCACTGCCAAGAACAAGGGCAAGGTTTGTTCAGGACAACCGATGGGGGGCGTTAAATAATGATCGAAAGTTTAAAAATAACCAATTCTGAAAACGTCTGCAGATCTCCAGAATGCTCGCTGCAAAGGCATCGCTGGCTATTCGCTACGACGCTCTGGGAGAAGACACGAATGCGGAAATGGGAGCCGAGAACCGAGCCAAGCTGGAGGCCCGACTGCGGCAGCTGGAGGACAGAGGCGTAAGTTTTTTTTATTTTTTAATTCACCCAATTTTTAAGCAATCTTTTTTTCCCTACAAAAATGTTTTAATTAATATTGTAAGTGCCACCCCCGCCCTCACTGGTTGAACAGCTGCCACCCCCATCCCCCGCTCTCTCTCTTTGCTCCAGCCACCTTTGTCACAAATTCACTAAAAAACACTTTTTTTCAAAATGGCTGCTTACTGTTAGTTTTATCTCCATAGCAACCATTTTATGTTTTGATCCCCAGGGGGTGACGAACAGATCTATGTAGTTTTTAGAAGAATCGGCAAAAGTAATTTTTAAAATTTCCTTAGCAACGGAGGTTTTTGTTAGCTACACCCTCATTTTTTAGTGTGTTCATATCCTGTGTGATATTGTTTGTTCAGCTTGAGCCAGGGATTCATGTATTACATTTTCACAATACCCCAGTCTAAATTGTGACGGAGTTTTGTCATTCGCCATTTTCACCATTCACCAAATCTTCATGTTTTCATTTCAGATCCGCAGAGTCAGCGGATCAGGCAAAGCTGTGGCAAGAGCTGACAAATACCAACACAAGAGGTTAGAAGAAGAGGAATCCTCTCTGCAAAGATCCTCTATTTCTGCATATCTGTGCCACAGATAAATAAATATATATATTTTTGATCTTCAGCGAGGTGAAAATGTACGATCCATCTGGAGACTCCACCATCCCCTCCACCTCCAAGAAGAGGAAAT
>NC_050513.1:10846016-10853373 GCF_002922805.2 Oryzias melastigma | reverse complement strand
AAACAAAAAAACAAGGAAGTTCCCATTTGTCAGTGTTTTGTTTTGACAGATTTTTATATTTTTGTTTGTTTAAAAATGGTTTTAAATCTGTAACTGAGAGGAAACAATAAACCAAACAATAAACTTCCTGCTTTAATGTTGCCTTGTTTTTCTTTTTTTTTTTTATTAAAATTTTATTTTAAAAAAAATCTGGACTTTAATCTGGCTGAATAAAAATGGTTCCAAACTTGTAGATTTTGTGGTTTGCATTGCAGAAGTCACATTTAACAACCACAATTTGTGTTTTTTAAGAGAAATAATTAAACTGAAAAGAGAAAAAATATTTTAATTTACAAAATAAAAAGCCATGTAGAACATGGAGTTAAGCACCATCTTTTTTAGATTCCTGTCTCGTTTCTATGAACTGCAAAGACTATAAAACGAGTCCCAATCATGACACTAACACCACTGTGCTTTAGATTGAAGCATTTCAGCTTTAATTTCTCAACATTTAGTCACCTTTTGGGTTAAATTACCACATTAGGTTCTTAGATGGGGCCCTGTCAATGAGGAAACTAAAGATATATCAAATACGATTATTTCTATTAATTGATTATTTCTATGTTAGCTTGATTTTGATAAAACATCTGTTTATCAAAAGCTTCAGACAAAATGGCGGATGGTGCTCCACCACATGCTGGAAGTCGGTTTTTATCCAAAACATTTTACTTTTCATGATATGCACACTAATTTTAACTAGTTTGCCATTTTTGAGTTATATTTATCACAAATCTGAGTGTGAGCCCCTTTAGGTTGACCTCTCCTTTGGCCCACATCCGTCTGCGCTTCGGGATTATTAACACTTTTTCCTGTGCCGCAAAAAGGCTCCTCCGGCATGGAGTGGAGCTCCGTCCACCATCTTGTCTGCAGCTGGGAGCCTCCTGTTAATGAATGTTTTTATTTTGTTTATATTGACAAAAAACGAATAAATGGAGAAACATTTTAGAGCAAATTACTATTAATCACAAACTAAAAATGGATTGGCATCACCACATATTCAAATTATGCGTCTAAATCCTTTAAATTATCTGAGTTTTTGATAAATTTCACCTTTTTATTTTTGCATTTAAATGGGCTAAGAATGGTTCTTAATTAGTATTTTTATTTTTTTTAATGATGTAATTTTTCAGAGTTTGTGGTTGTCTTTCCCAGAACGCTTTTGGTTTTGCTCTTGTTTTTGAGTCTCAGTCATGAAGAAATAAATTACATTTTATTTATTTTACAGATACACTTTTCCTGTTAAAATTATATTGTGGGGGAAAAAAACTTTAATAATACTAGCTAAGATTAAATTAAATTGCATAATTGAACTGATTCATACATTCAATTATATGTCAATCTGTTAAAAAGTAAAATACTTTTCATTCTAAAAAAGTAAACAAGGTTTATTGTGTTAACTACAACATGGTTAAAGAACATCCATTGAATTAAAAACCTGCATTTGAAGGAAATTCCACATTCAAATATTTTATATCAGTAAATAAAAGAGAATTATTTTTATCCTAAAAGTCTTTTTTTCCCCTTTGAAGTCAAGTCAGTATTACTAATCGAGCACTGCATCACTCGTTTGCGCTGTTTTTGATTGAGCAGCCTTGCTCCCTACCACGCATGCGCGGTGTCAGGAGAAAACACATGGCTGCGGTGTGTTTTGAATGAATCTCAGCAGTTTTGTGCTTCTTGCTGCGCTCGTGTGTAACCCTAAAACGAACACAACGTGAGGAAAATGTCGCAGTTACAGGCGCGGTTCTTCACCGAGAACAAAAGGTGAGATTTGACTCCGAACAAGTTAGAAACGAAGCTAAGTTAGCATCTGTTAGCTTCCTAGCTAGGTCCATTACACTGTGCAGTTCATCAGACAGCCTCGTTTTTTTTAAAAGTTTTTATGCATTTAACGTCACTTTTTAAAGGTTCTAGAACTGAGAATCGTTCAAGTTTAGGTATAGAACATTTGAAATAAAAATAATATTAGAAAGTCTCGGTAAAATCGACATCTAGGTCATGTTGCGCCTTAGCTAGAAGAATTGATTTGTGGGAAAATTTAATCAAAATACACTAAATATTTCTGAAAATATAGAAAAGAAAACTTTAAATAAATTATTGTATTTTTCTGTCATATTGGACATGACAAGTAATTTTGTTTATAGTTCATTTGATACTTTTTTTTGCATTTCAGATTGTTAAATTAATTGAGCAATTTTAGTTTTGTTTTATCATGTATTTATTATGGGTTAAGAAGGGATATAATTTAAGTTCAATTTCCTTAAATGTTGAGTGTTGTGGTTACCTTAAAATTGAAATATTTTTGGTTAGAAATACAAAAAGTGACTATATTAACCACTAAAAATAGAAAATACATTTCAAAATAAAAGCATTGAGATGGATTTGTTTATTAAACAGTAATAGATCAGGAATGAACTAATTATATATTTTAAATCTTTTTATTTTTCAATTGATTAATATATTTTTTCCAGCCAGAACAAGATTTCTCTGAATATAAAGACAATATTTTCAAGATATTTTACTTTCATTAAAATCCTCTAATATATTTTAATTTATAATGAATTATTTAAGTTTATCTTATTTTTTTTCTGGCAAAACTTATAAATTTTAAGTTATATTTGACTGTAAATACATTTTGAGAAGCAAAACAATAAAAAACTAAAGTAAATGCTTCTTTATCAAGCAGTAAACACACATTAACATAGCAAAAAATGGAAGCAGTGTACTACTATTTTGTTAAAACAAATATGTTTCTAAATAGTCCTGTACTTAACTCCCATATAAATAAAAACATGCACAAATCACCCTTTTTAAATGTAAACATAACATTATAACACTATTAGTTCATTATTAATAAATGCTTTTATTTTGGATAGTTTTATGGATCGTGTTCATGCTTTTGCATTACAGGTATGCAGTTGATGACGTTCCGTTCTCCATCCCAGCTGCCTCTGAAGTGGAAGACCTCAGCAATATCATCAACAAGCTGCTGGAGGCCAAAAATGGTAAATTTGATATGCATTCCAGTGGCAGTCACAGACACTTTTAGCTAAACTTCATTCATTTTAAGTTTTAAAAAGTCCCCAATAACTAAATATGACTAAAACACTTGGAGAAATAGTTTTGTTTTCCTTATTTTAGCCAAAAAAAAAGAATATTTTCATTGGAAATTATTGGGGCCAGGAATTGATAAAAAAAAAAAAAGAATCACAAACTGGAAAAAAAATTTATTGCGACTACTATTACTTTTTTTTTAGTTACAGTATTTGCCGACCAGTTATTATCTGCGAATAATCACAAAATGAAAGCACACACAAAACTGTACATTTAGAAAATTTTAATTAAGGCTGTCAATCCATTAAAAATACATCAGATTAATCAGAGTTTTGTGTTGTGATTAACACGAATTCTTGAAATGTTTTACTAGGTAAAACTTACTGATTTGAATTGAACTTTATTCATATCCCAAATGGATAAATTCATCTGTTACAGCAGTCAATAAGTTGCATTAAAAAAAAAGTCAATGAAATTTACTAAATACATAAATAATTAAAAGTACTAAGTTAAAATAATAATATAGGATATTGACAAGTAATGTAGCATATTAACACTATACACATATATTAATATGAGCACACATACACCTACACATTCACAAATACATATATTCCTATAAATATAAATATATACACACACATATATACTATAACTATATATAAATATAAGCTGATTTTACATTTAAATATCCGCGTTAACATATTACATGACAATATGCGACTTTTGGACAAAAACAGATGAATATTAGGCGTTAATTCTGTTTGATTAATTGCGTCCATAAATGTTCTCAGCCTTAGAAATTACGTTTTAAAGAGGGAGAGCATGTAAACGGAGAGCTCTCAGAAACAGGCTGCTGCTCTGCAGAAACAATGTCCTAGAAAATTACACAAGTTTGTGGATTTTGACTAAAAACAAGACAAATGGGAACGCTTTGACAATAGATCAAAATATGACAAAAGTGGATCTTTAAACGACGTGATCCAACAAGTGGATTCTGTAACTGGTTATGATCCGATTACCGTGTTCTGTAAACACTTCAAACGGGTTTCCCATTTACAACGGAGTATTAAGGCCAGTTTACAAACAAGATATTAGTAAATTACGACTTTAAATCTCGTAAATTTATGAGAAAAAAGTCAAAACTGTTGAATTACAAGAACACTATTTATGACTTTTAAAGTCAAAAGCTAAATTTATGACTTTTAAAAGTCATTTTATGAGAAAAAAAGTCATAAATGAACGAGAAAAGAAACAAAGTTGTATGTTTATCCAAATTTAAATGTCTCCTGGCATTTTCCTTTGAGCCTATTAGGAAGTCTAAAGAGTTATGAATGTAGAATATTCTGGGTTTGGTTTTTTTTGGTGGCAAAAATAGCAGCACGTTATAATACTACCACTTCTTATGAAGCTTTATCGATAAAGTTTGTCACTTTAAAGGGTACTATTTATGAAAGATGATTATTTGAACTCAAATTATATATTAATCTAACAAAATAAAAACCTAAATTGTTTTGACAGCATCTCACAGCAAGGTGGAGTTTGACTTCCTGGTCAGGGGTCAGTTCCTGCGAATGCCGCTGTCCACTCACATGGACACAGAAGGAATATCCTCAGTAAGGACGCTTGAATCTTCTCAGAATGTTTCTGAAAATGTATATATATATATATTTTTAGCATGTTTGATGCCTCCGTGTTTTAGGAAGACGTGGTGGAGATCGAGTATGTTGAGAAGATTACGGCCCCAGAACCCGAGGAGTGCATGATGCACGATGATTGGATTAGCTCCATAGATGCTGACAGTGAATGGTGAGATGAATTAAACCACATTGCAATAAATTCTAATAGAGTTTTATGGGTTTTATATACAATTTAAATGATAATTTATCAGGATTATAAAAAAATGATGCTTATATCTGACCAGAAGAGGGCGCCTAATCTGTGTGTTCGCACCGTAGGATTCTAACTGGATCTTACGATAAGACGGCCCGGATTTGGTCTGTGGACGGTAAGGCTGTGATGACGGTGGCGGGACATCTAGATGTGGTCAAAGACGCCACCTGGGTCAGGAGAGGTAAAAACCGATCGAGAAACGGTCACTGCTGTGGTTTGGAGAATGGCGCAGACAACGAAAGCCGTTTGGGTTCCTCCGCAGACGGGCTGACGTCGCTGCTCCTGACGGCCTCTCTGGACCAAACCGTGCTGCTGTGGGAGTGGAACTCTGAGAGGAACAAAGTGAAAGCCAGGCACTGTTGTCGAGGACACACGGGGAGTGTGGACACCGTTTCCACGGACCCCACCGGCTCAAAGGTAAAACCACGGGGCCAAATCAGGATCAGCTTAAAGTGAATGAAAAAATAGATGGAAAACTTGAAAAATAGACGTTGTAACTGAAAAAAAAAATGAAAACAAGATATTGTAAATAAATAAATCTTGAAAATTTGAAGAAGAAATTAAAATCTGGAAAAAAAAATTTTTTTTGAAAAAAAAAAAAAAGCCCTGAAAACTTGAAATAAATCTTGAAAATTTGAAAAACAGTATTGAAAACTTGGGGGAAAAAAAACACTATAAATGCAAAATTTTCCAGTTGAAAAATAATTTATCCTCTAGGGGAGGGGTCTCAAACTCAATTTAGCCGGGAGAGTGGGTGAGGCTGGGCCGCATCAGGATTTCCACAAGAAAAGCACTGATATTAATGACATGAAGACGGGGAGACGCAAATTATCAGGGCTGCGAGTTTGAGACCCCTGCTCTAGGGGAATCATGGGATGCATTTTTGGGTAGCCAATGAGCTCAAAAAGTGATGTCATTGTGTCGAGCCCAAAATTCATTTTCATTTATTTGTTGACTTCCCACACTTGTGGAGCAGCAGACATTTTTACAACGGCGAGAATATAATATGACTCTTCTCCTTCTTTAGTTCTGCAGTGGCTCCTGGGATAAAATGCTAAAAATCTGGTCTGCAGGTAAGAAATAAAAGAATCAATATAGCGAGAATGTCGATGCGAAGAAGCTCAAATTTTTCCTCTTTGCGGCCAGTGCCTTCAGACGAGGCAGATGAAGTAGAGGAGGCCGCAGACCGACCAAGGAAGAAGCTGAAGACGCAGCAGCTCGGTCTGACCAGGGTGAGCTCCCAGCTGGAAGACGAAAATATGTGAAATTTTATATTTATCTCAAAGTTTTTTGTGTGTAACGCCTTGACAGACTCCTCTGATGACGTTATCTGGACACAATGAAGCGGTATCCTCTGTCTTGTGGAGTGATGGAGAGGAGGTTTGCAGTGCATCGTGGGATCACACTATCAGAGTGTGGGACGTGGAGGCTGGAGCGATGAAGACCACACTGGTGAGACCATCAACTCCCAAATTCTCTTCTGGGATTTTAGATTCTTCCTAATAATTTTGTCTTTTCAAAATAAAAGTATTAATAAAGCAGCGAGCGGTGTTGGATGGCCCACAGTCTCTACCCGCTCTCGCTGCCCAAATCTACGCATCACCGCTGCCCGCCCATTTGCACCATCACCGCCCTCGGTGATGGTGCAAATGGTGCCCACCTTTGAGCCGAACTCACTTGCTATGCAGCCACTACGCATCCCTAAATCCCCCCCTTCCCTTTCTGTAAAGATGGTCTGAGATATATTTGAAATATTGATTAAAAAATCAATTTTATCAAAATGGCGGCTTTTCTGTTGGTTTTATCTCCATAGCAACCATTTTATGTTTTGTTCGCCTGAGGATACCGAACAGATTGACATTAGTTTCATAAGAATCACCAAAAGTAATTTTGAAATTTCCTTAGCAACGGGGGTTATTTGCTAACCACGCCCACATTCCTTATATCTTCATATTCTATGTTATAATACTTGTTAAAGCCTCAGGCTTGGATCAACATATTACATTTTCATTGCAATACATCTAAAGATGTGCGTGTATTAAGACTACGCCACATTTGCGAGCTCGCCACGTGCACACCGTTCAAAATCTACAGCTTCTAATACCATATTTGTTTGCCTATTGCACTTAATTCCCATTTATGCCTAAAGTGTTTAAATTTCCTAAGAGTTATTTTTGTTTGTAGCTGTTTTTTTGTAAATTCAAGATGGCGGCCAGTTCTCAAGGTCAACGAAACTTTAGTGGTTGTTGACCTAAGCTAGCTTCATGTGCGTGAAATTTCGTGACAATCGAACAAACAAAAGGTTCGTTTTTAAATTTTTTTTTGTTTGTTTTGTGGCCCCATAAATGATTTTCGGCCCATTCATTTTTTT
>NC_050513.1:10836903-10845939 GCF_002922805.2 Oryzias melastigma | reverse complement strand
AGTGTGTGGAAATTTTGGGGACTTTTCGAGTATGTTGGCGTGGGTGAAATTTTTGCTCAGACTGGCAGTTATAAAGAAAAAGAAGAAGAATGAATCAATGGAGAAATATAGGAGTTTTAGGATTAGGATTGTGTGTGTCGTTTTGTGTATTTTGTGTTCTGCTACACACTGGTCATGTCTGTTTGGGCTTAGGCCTTCCCTTTTTACATTTTTTCACTTTTTTGTCAAAACAATAGCAGTCGGTAGCTGCTGCTGCGGGCCATAATAAGAACCAACACTAGATGGCAGTGTGTTCTTATGAATTTATTCTCAACTCCAAAGGGATTTCCTCCTTCAATCTAGCGTCAGAATTCAAAAATAGCCACAAAGCTGTGATCTACAGTCTCATTTCAAGGTTAGGTTGGTCATTAATTTTATCATTGCATTCTGTATTTGATCCCAGTGAGAGATTTGGTGAAGCCGTTTTAGAGAATGACATCTCCAAGCTGGTATTTCCTCAGGATGGATCCTCATCTGTATTGTTTTTTTCTCCTCAGACGGGGAGTAAAGTGTTCAACTGCATCTCCTACTCTCCTCTGTGTCGACGGCTGGCTTCTGGGAGCACCGACAGACACATCCGCCTCTGGGATCCACGGACTAAAGGTGACGTCTTAAACACCCCCCAAAAAAATTAACTATTAACCTATTTTTTATTTATTTATTTGTCATTTTTGTTTTTCCCAGATGGAGCCTTGGTGTCGCTCTCTCTAACTTCCCACACCGGCTGGGTCACTGCTGTCAAATGGGCTCCGACACACGAGCACCAGCTAGTCTCCGGTTCCCTTGACAACCTGGTCAAACTTTGGGACACCAGAAGGTCTGTGAAAATGCATTTAGCATATATTAGCGCTGGCTGAGGCAGAACTGACCATCATTTGGTGTGACGAGTGGAAATGTATGCAGGAACTCATCTGACTGTGAATAGTGTGAAGAAAGAACATGTCACCTAATGCCTGTGTGACCCAGCTTGTTACCATGGTTACTTGAATGCTTCGGATGGTAAAAAAAGCACACAAGTCTGCTTGTGTTTGTCCAAAAAAAAAAAAAGGTGTTCCCAGGCCAGCTAAAAAAACTGTGTCTTGGGTCATCCTCTGGGCGGACGTTGCACCAACTCCACTCATCCAGAGAAGGCAAACTACTCTTCTCCGGCCAAGAAATGTGACATCAGGCTTTGGAGGACTGACCCTCATCCCAGCCACTTGACTCCACCGCAAACCGCCTCAATGCATCCTGAAGGTCCTGGCTCGATGGAGCCAACAGGACACCATCATCTGCAAAGAGTGGAGATGAAATCCTATGGTCCCCAAACCAGACCCCCTCCAGCCCCTGGCTGGTCCTAGAAATGCTGTCCATAAAGACTATGAACAGAACCGGTGATAAAGGGCCGCCCTGGCGGAGTCCAACATATCCAACAGCTTTGTTTTTCAATGTAACGTGGTATAAAAGTGTAAAAAAAAAGCCTTCATGTAGTATAAAACCCTTCATCAACAATATGGCTCCCTCGTACTTCCAGAGTGTCCTTTATGGGAAACATGGTCGAACGCCTTTTCCAAATCCACGAAACACATATGGACTGGCTGAGCAAACTCCCACAAACCCTCCAGCACTCCAAAGAGAGTATAGAGCTGGTCCACACTTCCACGACCCAAACTGTTCTTGGATCTGAGGTTCGGCTATTGGCCAAACCGTCCTCCATTACCCTGTCAAAGAGTTGCCAGTCCAGTGGTACATTCCCGACTGCCACGCAACGCTGCAGAGACGTGTCAACCAAGACACTCCCACAACATCCAGAGACTTTAGGTACTCCATCAACTCCTGGTGCCCTTCCACTGAAGAGTGCATCTACTACCTCAGTGACTTCAGCTTGGATTATGGACATCCTACCCCCAAAGTCCTCAGCTTCTGCTTCCTAAAGAGAAGGCGTGTTTGAGAAGATCCTCAAATGTCCACAGTTGAAGTCAACAGCTTCCCACCTACACCAAAGAGCGGTGCCTGCTGAAAACTTTTCTCTTCCTGAGGCACCGGACGGTTTGCCAGAATCTCTTAGAGGCCAACCTCTGCATGGCCTCACCGAGCTCCTACCTGGACCCTGTTTTCGAGCTCTACATGGCCAGTTAAACCAGCTCATTTGATATGGATGACATCCACCTTTTTTCACCGAAGTGCCAAAAATGTATGATGGATTAGAAATTAATAACTGGTTTGTGGCCATCTGGAATTATATGACACCAAATCTTTCATATATCAGAGTAAAGCCATGAAAGAAAAAGCCTGAAGCAAACTCTTGTTTTTTACCTTTCAGAATAAAAGCTGATGTATATGCTGCCTTTCAAAGGAACTAACTCATTTGACTCTCTTTGTCCTCCTTTAGTTGTAAAGCTCCTTTGTATGACCTGGCGGCCCATGAAGATAAAGTGTTCTGTGTGGATTGGACGGAAAGTGGGGTGAGTTAAATTATTCTCTTTTACTCCAGACTCATATGACAAGACTGCAGAATTCACCTTTTTCTGTCTTTTTTTTATTTTTTAGCTAATGCTAAGCGGTGGTGCAGACAACAAGCTTTACAGCTACAAATACTCTCCATGTCGGACAGACGCCGGAGCCTAGAAACCTCCCATCCCGACAGAGCAAACATGGAAGAACTGCAGAAAACTATATTTTTCCTAATTATTTTTGCTGCCATTGTTTTTGTCTTATTAGTTCTTAGACATTTATCTGTTATTTTTCCCCCTGTGATACAGCAGAGTATAAATTAATTTTTGCTCTAGTGTTGTCTGCGTTGTCATTTGAATCTAATTTTGTCTGTCATAATTGAGGTCACGTGCACACATAGGGTCCTAGGAGATTTTTTTTAACTTTCATTTTCTTTTATTTTTTTTTACTTTTGTATTTGTATTTATATAAATGAACTCTTGTTAGGTGCTATAAGGGGATAAAATTGCTACAAAATCCCCCGTGTTCTATCATACTTCAAGAGAGAGTGAAGGACAGTGAGGTGAACTTCTGCTTCTCCTCAGAGAACTGAAGAAATGTGATCATGAAAAAGCTTAAACTTGTGAGTTCTGCTCCAACTAGTCGACATCTGCTGATTCAACGAGCTTAAATGTGGTTAATATTTCAGAAAAGAGTTTGTTTCCACTTTAGCCAGACGACGGACCGCGGGGCATCAAGTCAACGTATCGGGCAGGGACAGGAAGTTGGGTACTAAGCACAAAATAAAACACTGAGGTGATTTTCAAAATAAAAGAACCATTTTCATAACAACTTCCTAGCTTCTTCATTGGAGGTCTAAAACTAAATCTGTTTAATGTAATAGTTTCTGATTCAAAATATCTTATTTCAATTCCATTTTATAATCTTTTGTATCAAAATCATGTGTTTAGAGGAAAACGTGCAAAAAATAGATTTTAGCCGGCTGTCAATAAACAAGAGTCGCTTTGGGTTCGACTGTCAAAACCTGGAAACTAAGCTAACCCGAAATGCAGGAAACTGAGCTTGGTGGTAGAAACTTAAACATTTAATAAATAAGCTAAAATAGGATAAAAATCCTTGTGGGAAAGCAAATGACCTGATAATGTGGAACTGAAAACCAGACACTTGTACACACTGAAGATAATTAATAGAAATGAAAACAGCTGTAGAAGATCAACATGAACCTGAAGTGACTGACGGGAGATAGAACATGACTAAAACCAAACTAAAATCCTCACAAAATCAGTCTGATAGTGACATTAAATAATAATAATTTCAGTATTCTAAGGATAAAACTTGTTGGATCTGTGTTTAAAATATTACCGTCTGTATTAAACTTGATCCATGTTGATTCTGCTGCATCACAAGGTCAAAATAAAGAGCCTCCAGTGTTTTAATGCTTTGGATGTTAGAGCGGGGTGTCAAACTCAGTTGCACAAGGAGTCAAAATCCAAAACACACCTTAGGTCGCAGACCGAACAAGATGAACATTTATTAAACACTATAAAACTACATTAAAACTTTGAAACTGTAGCTTTTTAGCATAATTATTAACTAGATATATAGCGTTACCTGTGATAATGTTAGTGTGAATGCTGTAAGCTGAATTTGGCCAATGAAGATGCTAGTGCTGATAGCTGAAGATGCTTAAATTGATAGCTAAAAAAAACACTGAAGCTGATAGAGGAAAAGGCTGAAGCTGATAGCCAGGTATAATATTAGCTAAATGCCAAATTAGCCTAAATAAAACCCCAAAAATATATAAAATAAAACTTAGATTAGCTAAAACAGCTAGCATGTAGATGAAATGTTAGCACAACTTATTTTTTTTTAAAGAAGAGTCACAGACAATGACATTCACCCCTTTGATGGAGCTGTGGAGGACAATACCCATAAAATCAAATTAAAAAAAATATTTTACCTGTTTGTGTGTGTAATGCAACCATGACAATGAACACAGGCACAATGATTTTATGAATGCTATTCATAAAGGGCTATTTTTTGTTATTTTTTACTTTGTGAAGTCTGTGATGTCATATTTTCCCTTAAAAAAGTAATCAGCATGATGTCTGAATTGCTTTTAAAATTCAGATCACCGTGTCGTTTTTTTAGGGAGGAGGAAGGCATTTAAACATAGCAATTGACATATTTCAATTATGTTATACAGTCAGTGGACATAGCACAAGAAGCATTGTTAATTTTGTAAATAAAGTAAAAAAAAACTGCTTTAAATGCAAGGGAGAGAGGGTTCACTCTGCCCAGTTCTCGTTCATAACCAATGGTGGTTGTTGTGAACGGTACCCAAAAAAAAACCTGTAGTGAGAACCCTAATCTAACACACGATCTTTGTTTGTCAAACACCTTGGCGCCCTCTGGCGTTCACAGCGTCTCCGCACATCCTGCTTCTCTGACTCAGAGGATGTTAGCAGGGCTGCGCTAAATGGATGCTTACACTGCCCGATAACACGACAAGTAAGGCAGGAGTTTGTTCAAATAATGTATTAATTCACCGAAATTGTACGAATATTACAGAAAATGCTAAAATAATAAGTAATGTTGCGTTCCTTCGCTTTTTTTTAAAGTATCGTACAGACCTGCTACTAATACTAGCTAAACTGCTGCTAGCATAAAGCTTTCTTAATTGTTTTTTTTCCTTCGCGTTTGTTTGTATTTGTTAGCTAATTTGTTGGTTTTGGGGCCAAACACGATAAACTAATTTCCGCGTGACTGTGACGTTTGAACGTCTCGAATGAGCTGTAACCGAGTCGCTGCTTCTCGTCGTGTCTTGTCCTTCAACAGTCGAATTTCGGCTCCCACAACTTTATTCAATCGTTCTCCCGTTTTCCACCTTAAGCGGCGGTTTGTGGGTTTTGCCCTCGGCGGGGCTGTAGCAGCGCTCTGTAACCTGATTATGACCGAACAGCTGTCAGCTCGGTTTTCAGGCCCGCAGCTCGTTTTTCTGTCCGCAGCCTGCTGTCTTTTCCTGCTTTAGATCATTTTTTAGCAATTATTTTTTTTGTTCCTCAGAACAGAAGAAAGTCCTACATCCGGGGATGGACGGGTATGTACCTGAGCTCACCTGTGCTAGTTGATCCTGACTTTCAAAATACTTTTTAGTGCAAAATGTGGTAGAAATCCTGTGTTTCTTTCACCCAAATCTAGGTTCATTAAATCTTTAGGGTTTATTTATCAAGAAATGTTCATCTTTCTGCATATTTTTCTAAAGCTTTGAGACAAAATCTGGTGACCACACAAACCTAAACACACCTAAAATAAAGCAAGGTATTAATATTTTACTTTGTAATGATCGCCATTGTTTTGCAGGTAGTAAACAATGGGAAAACTGAGTAATCACAAGTACAAATATGAGTTTTTTTTGTCGTCTACGTGCTAGATGTTCTCTATTTGTGCACCAAACACCATCACATTGTCATAGGATATTACTCATATTAATATTCTAAACATTTTTTAATTAAAAGCTTCATTTCTGCCAAGCGTAGTTTATTATTCTGCACTAAAGGTCTAAAAACGCTTCTTTCTGCGCCCATTAACGTCATTTTTTAAATGGTTCTGATTGAAATCGGGTCCGTAGAATTTATTTTTGTATATTTACTCAATTTTTGGGGGGATTTTACTGGCCTTGTACATTTCACGAAGCTGTGAAATCGATCCAAAGTCATAAAATACCTGCTGTTGGCTCACATATCGAAATCAGAGTATTAGCTATCCCAGAATGCACTGCGACGCATATATGGTAGTAACGCTGTTAAGTTTCCAATGCAAAAACCAAAAGTTTCTCAATGGCGAATTGATCATGCATGAACGATTGAATGTTTTTAAAGGTACTTTTAAATATAATGCATTATTATTATGTATTTAATATTTTATTTTTTCTGTAGTTCAGGTGTTTCCCCACAGATGGTGCACTACAAATATTGTTTGTATTTTTTTTTATTTTTTATTTTCGTATACGATTTCCAAGTCGGACAGTCATTTTTCCGATCGTTCCAACACCACATGAACACAGTTTTGAGTTTTTCCCAGAGGGACATTAACCCATTGGTGAAAATTGCACTAAAAAGTGAACAATTTTGAATTCAAAACTCCAAAATGTTCTTTTTTTTTAAAGTAATTAAGACGTGTTTTATCAGATCCAGGGTTGCTTCTTTTTTTAACGAGTTGAATTACCAAAAACACACCACACATTTACTCTCGGTCCCGCCCTTCTGCCTAATCTTTGAACCCTTTGTGGCCCCCAAGTAAAAAAGTCTAGCGTAAAGACCCCACTGGAAAACGGTGTAGAAAAAGATTCACATCACAGTAGTTGCTACGGCTACTTCTGAGCTCTACAACCTTCAACATTTGAAGACCTACTCCAAGGAAAATTGTGTTTTTAAAATGTTCTTGTAGCATGCTTCTCATGATTTAGGACATGTAAAAGAATTTAAGCTTCAACATGCAAGTCTGAGTATTTTTCTTGTCAAATCGTTGCAGGGCTGGAAGCTAGTGGGAGTTTAAACAAAGGGATGATGGGATATCAGTCGAGGCTTACCCCTTAACGTTCCTTAATTAATCGGAAAATGTATAAATCGCCTCTGTGATGGCTGTGTCTGACATCTGTGTCTTCGCAACGTTAAGTAAACCCAAGAATCTGAGTTTCAAAATAAAAGTTTCTGTTGTACTTTCAAAATAAAAGTTTATGAAATTTTATTCTATATTTACGCTGACGGGCCCATGCAATAACTCACGATAACACCGGGGTTCATTTCAACATAGGTGACAACAGATTAATTTAAGGAAGCTCAAAAATATAACAAAACATGCATTTTACATAATTTAAGAAACTGATTTAAATTAATATTTTTATTATTATGATATATAAATGAGCTTTTGTGTTTTAGTATAAACAAAACAAAAACACTTGTGGAGAAAATTGCTATATTTGTCCCAAATATTAAATAGTTTATATTTTTTGCCTTTCAAAATAAGAGCATACTCGATCATCTCAAAGCAGCAGTGGTTTAAAAAAATAAAATTTACTGTTCGTGGTGCATCACAGCTAATCAAATGACCTTTACTGTATTTTTTAGGACCATAAGGTGCACTTAATATCCATGAATTAAATAAAAGTTATAAAAAAGATTATTTGAATTTAACCCGAGAGCCACAATGGAGGAGTGAATGTTTTCTCCTTGTTGTCTCGTGCCTGACAGCAGCTGTAAAGCTGTCAGTCACTTCTGTTGCCACGGCGACAGCTTCCAACTCCTTTTACTGGTACAGCTTCGTCGCCATGGAAGCTGTGAGACTCGTTTATATCCCGTCTGTCGTTCCTGGACCTACTGCTGCTGCTATATGGATCTAGCTAATAGTTTATTTGTTCTACCGGATCGTTAGTTTTTACCAGATGATTTTGGTGCAGATTGATCATTCGAGCTGAAGGGGGCGCTATGAGGTTTAGACCAGAAACTCTGCTGCTAATTTTAATCTTTATATATTTGATTGAAACTATAGAAAAAAAAAGCATGAATGAAATCAATTTTTACTTGTGCTTAACTTAAAAACATTTTAAAAAAAATGACAAAAAAAACACACAAGCCATACACAAACTCACACACACAACATAATTATGCATAAAACAATTCAAGACAACATCCAGCCTAACCTTATAGACTACATCCCCATAGCAACCCTAATCAGGTTAATTTAATCTGTGCATCTTAGTCTGGGGCTAAATACATCTGAGCTTTTACAACAGAACAAGTCGCCATGGTAACCAGACTCCACCTCTATTTAATGTGCCGGACCCCCCTCAGGTTTGCAGGGGACCTGCTGAGCGACGGGCGGGCTCTGCTCGGCGAGGACAGCTCGGTGATGGCCCGAATGCAGAAGAAGTTCTGGAAGACCAAGCAGGTGCTCATCAAAGTCACGGGCAAGAAGGAGGACGAGCACGTGGTGGCGTCCGACGCCGACCTAGACGCCAAGCTTGAGGTACAGGAGCTTTTCTTTTCTCTTCATGGTTTCTTTTAAGAAATAATAAATTAGAATCTAAATAATTACTGAAAAGGAAGCGTTAGAAGAAAAGAAGGAAACTAATACAAGAATTTGCTGGAATATGAACCGGCTACTTCCTGCAAAAACAGGAAGTTCCTGTTGTAGAAGAATTCAGCGACAGCCGCTGAGGAATGTGAGGTTCTTAAGATCTGTTTGTTTTCTTTCTGCATGTTGTTTTTTAAGACCAAACTTCTTCCTGGTTCTGAAAGTGTGTAAATCCAGAAAATCTTAGTTTATTTCAATTCATACAACTTTATTGTTCCAGAAAAGGCACTCTGGCAGAGCCAACATTTCTAAATTGAAGAAAAAAGCCTCATAATGTCCCACAAAAGCAGATTTATTTCTTCTGAAAGGTCAGAGTTGGTACGTGGAAGGGCAGCAGAGTGAAAACAAAGAGCATCTGCTGAGAGTCCTGCCAGCCTTTGACCAAAATCAGCCTTTTGTTTGCTCAGGAACCAGATCAGGCTCTCGCTG
>NC_050513.1:10836664-10836855 GCF_002922805.2 Oryzias melastigma | reverse complement strand
TTTTTTTTTTTTTTTTTACTTTCCAGCAGAAACACAGAAAGAAAAGTTCAGGTTTTGTTCTGCTTCAAACTCATCATTTCAGATCATCTCGTCCAACTTGGGTCTGCTTTTTTATGCTATTTTTTTTCTATATTTATTTTTCATTGTTAAATATTCCTTTGCTGTATTTTTTATGCTTATTTATTTATGTA
>NC_050513.1:10834746-10836051 GCF_002922805.2 Oryzias melastigma | reverse complement strand
TGCTTATTTTTTCTTTTTATTTATTCATTTTCTATTTTTTATTTTTATGCATTTATATTTGTCTGCTTTGTTCTGTGAAGATAAAACCAATATATTTATTTAAGTGTTTTACCAAAAAAGTCAAAGAAGTTTGATTTTAAGAGTAAAAAAGGCCACAAAAGCTCAAAATAAAACCAAATCAGTCACAGGACTTTGGTCCAGCCACAGAAACGCTCCTTTTTCCACATCATCTCCATGGAAACAAGGAGTTATTTGGTAACATTATCCCGCAGCCATAAAATTCTGTGATAGTCATTGTTTTGTTGACATTTGTTGACATTGGGAGTAACTCGTTACAAAACACAACAGTATCATATTACTTTAATCTGTAATGAAGTAGTGTGGGGTATTGCTAATGAAGCTGTGGTAATATTTTACTCAGTACATGCCTAGTAACTCGTAATATAACAGAACTGTACAAAGTAGAAAAACCACGAAGCTTGAACTAATTATGGTCAGATATTTTTAAATTTCCATGCTCTCTGTGTGTTTTTTTACCATGTTCTTGTGGTATTTTTCTCATGATGGAGGACATTAATAAAGCCACCAAGAGATACTGTGTTCTTACCAACAGAAACACAAGTCTTTCGGTATTTTCAAGTCGGGCGGAGCGTCAGGCGGTGGCGTCGCTCAGCCGTGCAGCAGAACTTTGAAGATGTTTGTTCTGCTGTTAATCAGTAACGAGTCTACACTGATGCTGAGCTTCTACATCTACAGTAATAAGGATCAGAGCTGTGGTTTAGACTCAGTGGACTGAGTGACCCCTTCCCTCCTCGCGTTCCTGATTCACAATAATTTAAATAGAGAAATAATTCAGAAAGGCCATTTTTGAGCTTAATTTAATTTTAATTTATATATGTCCTCCATCATGAGAAAAATTAAAAACAACATTTTCATCAGAGTGGGACTTTAAGATCAGAGATTAAAAGACTAATCAATCCCAGACTGGACATCAACCTCACTTTCTGTCTTGACAACAATTTAACCAATAAAAAATAAATCAAGTGAAAACTGTCCTGTTCAGTGATCTGATTATTTATGGATAAAATGTGTCTCATGTGGAGCTGGTCAGTACGGAGCCCCTAAAGGGACTTTGAATTGTAAAAAAAAGAAAAAAAATCCTAAAAATTGTAGTAAAAAAACTTTTTTTTTTCTATTTACTAGCTAGATAGTAACTAAGAATCAATTTTTTTTAATTGAAGTAAAAAAAGAAAAAAATTCTGGTAGTAGTCTGCGCACAGTTAGTAACCAGAGCATTTTTTTTAC
>NC_050513.1:10795626-10834665 GCF_002922805.2 Oryzias melastigma | reverse complement strand
AAAATTCTGGTAGTAACTTCTGCGCACAGTTAGTAACCAGAGCATTTTTTTTACTTCATTTTTTTAGAAAAACAATTTAAAAAAAAGATTTTTAGTTACTATCAAGTAAAATTGGAAAAAAATATGTTTTCTAACTGGTGCGCACCAGGTGGTAACCAGAAAAAAAAAATCAATTTTAGTTTTTGGAAAACAATTTTTTTTTTCCTGGTTAGTATCTGGTGCGCACAGATAGTAACTGAAGAAAAAAAAACTGGTTAATAACTGGTGCGCACCAGATAGTAACTGACAAAAAAATTCTAGTTACTAACTGGTGCGCACCAGAGAGTAACTGAAGAAAAAAAATCTGGTTAATAACTGGTGCGCACCAGAGAGTAACTGAAGAAAAAAAAAACTGGTTAATAACTGGTGCGCACCAGATAGTAACTGACAAAAAATTCTAGTTACTAACTGGTGCGCACCAGAGAGTAACTGAAGAAAAAAAATCTGGTTAATAACTGGTGCGCACCAGATAGTAACTGAAGAAAAAAATTCTAGTTACTAACTGGTGCGCACCAGATAGTAACTGACAAAAAATTCTAGTTACTAACTGGTGCGCACCAGAGAGTAACTGAAGAAAAAAAAATCTGGTTAATAACTGGTGCGCACCAGATAGTAACTGAAGAAAAAAATTCTAGTTACTAACTGGTGCGCACCAGATAGTAACTGAAGAAAAAAAATCTGGTTAATAACTGGTGCGCACCAGATATTAACTAAAGGAAAAAAAATTATGGTTACTAACTGGTGCACACCAGATGGTAGTCAGATTAAAAAAAAACAAAACTTTTTTTTTTTACTTAATATTTTTTTTACTTTGATGGGTGCTTTAGGGGCTCCGTAGATCAGAACCATTTTCAGCTTAATTTTATATCAACAGAATTGGTTCTCAGATGAAGAGTTGGATCTTTTATGACACATTTCTCTCTCCTGAAGCTCTGAGGAGCCTTAAAGTGGACTCGTTCCTGTCATTTTTTTGTTGTGTGCAGTTCTTCCGCTCTGTTCAGTTCACGTGCACGGAGCTGTTGAAGGTGATCGAGAAGTACCAGCACCGAATTACCCGTGAGTCTGAACTGACGGCTGCTTTTGATCCCAGAAGAGGGTCTTTTTTGACCCCCTTGTTCTCCTGTCAGGCTTGTCTCAGGAGGAGAACGAGCTGGGCCTCTTCCTGCGCTTTCAGTCCGAACACGATCGCACGAAGGCCGGGAAGATGATGGACGCCACCAGCAAGGCGCTCTGCACTTCCGCGAAGCAGAGGTACCTCCCAGAATTTAGAGACGATTCTGGGTCTCCTTGACCTCTCACCTCGTCCCCCCCCCCCATAGAATGGCCCTTTGCCCCCCGCTGCAGCGCATGCACCAGGAAGTGGAGACGTTCCGGCGGCGCGCCATCGCTGACACGCTGCTGACCGTCACCCGCATGGAGAAGTCTCGCACCGAGTACAGAGGAGCCCTGCTCTGGATGAAGGACGTCTCTCAGGAACTGGACCCCGACACCTACAAGGAGCTGGAGAAGTTCCGCAAGGCAGGAGGAGGGGACGGACTCGTGGGGGGGTGAACGGTCCTCGCTGGAGCGGCATGATTAAACAAGGTTCCTTTTGTCTAATCAGGTCCAAGCCCAGGTCCGAGAGACCAAGAGCCAGTTTGATAAGCTGAAGAACGACGTGTGTCAGAAGGTGGACATGCTGGGGGCCAGTCGCTGCAACATGCTGTCCCACTCGCTTTGTACCTACCAGGTAAGGACCTGAAGTCTTTTGAAAAACTTTACCAATTAGTTATATTGCTAAAGATGCTACGCTAGCATGTTACCATACTCCAAGATACGTAAAGAGTGACGCCATATTGGATATGTCAGCAAACAATAAGATATGACTTAGCAGAGACAATAAAATTACCATAAAATACAAAATTTTGGTCCAATTTTAAAAGGAAAACACAAAAATAGGCTGTGGTTTTTGTACAAAGTGCAACAGATGAACAATATTTCAAACTTTCTATCTACACACAGACTAAAATTTGCACAAACTGTTAGTTCTAGGGGTTATAGCATCCTCCTGTTCCATCTCAAGTTCGGTCTTGTTTTCTTTCTATAAACTCGGCTAGATTTTAGCACCTTATCTTGAGTCGCTAGTGCTGCTTTCTCACCTGAAATTCACTAAAATGAATCTTATTTTGTTCTCGTCAGACCACTCTGCTGCAGTACTGGGAGAAAACGGCCCACAGCCTGTCAGGAATCCACGAGGCCTTCCTCGGACACGTTCCGTACCAGTTCACCACCATCAAGGTAGAGGGCCAGAACCGCAGACGCTACACCGCTCCACGCTCACTCCAGACCGTTCACGCCGTGTGCTTTGTTGCAGGAACTCCGGGACCCTCTGGAGCAAATATCTGATTTAAAAAATGAAGAGAAGACAAAGAAAGAAGCTACAGAGAGCAGCACAGACACGTGAGATTATCATCTATACATCCTTTAAACCTATTTTGTTTGAATAAAAGCAATAAAGTTAAGTTAACATATCTTTAGTTTTTAGGCAGAGGAGGTCAAAAAAATCGAGATTTGTTTCACAGTTCCTTTTAACCGGGAAAAGGAGGGTTACAAATCTAACAATCAAGGGAGAAACTCTAGTCTAAAACTTTCCAAAAATCAAGTGTTACTTCAAATGCAGAAGCTGTTCTTTAGTTCTTGTTTTATGTTTTTTGTCGTTCCTCAGTTTGATGTGCCTAGACGAGGACAACCCAGCGGCAAGCTCCACAGGTAAATGTCCCCTCTGAGTAGACATGTGAGAAAAATGCTTCAAGAATATGGTGGAAACACAAATTTCAATAGAGAGGCTTTTTCATTCCTGGTTTGTATGTTCATTTTATTGGTTCTCCTTCCCAGATGCCAGCCTCAGTGGTGTGGGGCGGAGTCAGAGCAGTGACGCAGGTGAGTGACAGAACAGTCCAGGTGTGTGAACCTCTGGATTTACAGATACGATGTCCTTGATGTGACCGTTTCACCGTAGCGCACCAATACATTTCAGCATCCGCAGACTCCGGCGACGACCTGATGCTTATGGCTTTAGACATGCATCCCCCTACAAACCCCCCAACGCTGCCCCAGCTCCCGCCTCCCTGTCAGACTGGAGGCCAGTTTGAGCACAGTAGCTTTGTGGGGCTTCAGACTGGCCTTCCACAGCTGCCTGTCACTGGTAAAGTGGTCGTGAATTCACCTTTGGCCTTTACTTTACCTGCTTGCTACTCTTTGGATGACGGGCCTGCTTCCTCTTTGAAGTTACATATAACTAGACATATGGCATTACCTGCGATAATGCAGGTTTGAATGCTGAAGGCTGAATGTGGCTGCTGAAAATGCTAGAGCGGAAAATTGAAAATGCTGAAACTGATAGATGAAAATGCTGAAAAAATAAGCTAAATGCCAAATTAGCAAAAAGCTGGAAGTGTCTAATTTTGTCAAAACAGCTAGCACAATGCTAAAATATTAGCTAAACTCCAGATTAGCCTAAAAACTGGAAAAGTCTCATATTTTGTCAAAAATTATAGTCTAATGCTAAAATATTAGCTAAACTTCAAATTAGCAAAAAAAATTGAAAATTTTCTAATTTTGTTGAAACAGCTAGCACACTGCTAAAACATTAGCTGAACTCCAAATTAGCCTAAAAACTGGAAATGTGTCTAATTTGGTCAAAGCAGCATAATGCTAAATTATTAGCTAAACTACAAATTAGTCCAAAAACTGGAAACGTGTCTAATTTGGTCAAAAAGCTAGCATAATCCTTAGATATTAGCTAAACTACAAATTAGCCTAAAAAACTAGAAGTGTCTTATTTTTTTCAAAACAGCTAGCATAATCCTAAAATATTAGCTAAGGTCTAAATTATCCTAAAAACCAGAAACGAGTCTAATTTTGTCAAAACAGCTAGCGTAAGGCTAAAATAATAGCTAAACTACAAATTAGCCTAAAAAACTGTTAACGTGTCTAATTTTGTCAAAAAGCTAGCATATTGCTAAAATATTAGCTAAACCCCAAATTAGCCTAAAAAACTTGAAAAATGTCGAATTTTGTCAAAACATTTAGTATAATCCTAAAATATTAGCTAAACCCCAAATTAGCCTAAAAAACTAAAAATATTCATAAATTAGCCTAAAAAACTGCTAGCATGTTTGTTAAAATAAAGCTTAATGGAAAATTATTCTAAAAGAAACAAAAGTTGCTGAACATTTTAAAGTTTGAATGGTGTCTTTAGTTAAAGTATGTGTACATGTACAAGTTTTTAAAGTCCATAAAGTTTTTGAAAGATTTAAGCCATTTCATATTCATTTTATATTACGCATATTTTGCTCAATATTTAAAAAATGATGAAGTTTATGAATACTAAAAGTACAAGCAGTATGGTCCGGATTGAGCTTAACGTTTTGATGCCAAGATTGCTGAAATTGTTGAAAGTGTGATTGAGTTTTTGCGTGCCAAAAAACGTATGGAAAGGAGCAGGAGAATCCCTTTTTTCACACAGTTAAACATCCTTTAGTGACCAAAGACATGTCAGCCTTCAGCACCTGAAGCTTCTTCCTTCTATGATTCTGCAGGATAGAATCTTTTCATCTTTTCTCTTTTCCGACCTGTAACAGTCGATTAAAGCTCATTAATTCTGATGCAGTTTCTCACCGTGTCCTGCAGGTGGCGGCCTACCCTCAGATGTCCCCTCCCTCTTCTCAGAAATGGCGCCGAGGCCTGAGGACGAGGACTCCGAGCGCAGCGACATGGCCTTCCTCAAAGACCTGCTCAGTCCAGGTCTGGGCTCCAGCGACGAGTTTAACCGAGAGTGGCAGGATGCGTTTGGCATTTTTGAATCCCCCGCCACTCCCGCCACGAGCTCAGCAGCAGCAGCAGCAGAGGTTGGGCCGCCCTCCAACCCTCCCAGCCCCACTGGCTTCCTGCCGTCCCAGCTGCTGGATCACAGTCTGAGCTCCACAGGTGAGCCACAGCTCCCTCTGCTGGACAAACGAGTCACTGCAGTTTGATTTATAATTGACTCCTACAGGTTGGGTGACCCCACCCATGTTCCAGGCTCCCCCTCTGCAGCCGCCTGCGGGCCAGAACCTGCCGGCCCCTCGGCCTCTCACCTCTGCAGGTACTGTCTTTACTTCAATTTCTTGAACAATTAGAGGTTTATTTTGTAACCAATTGTGAGTTTTTGCAGCTTCTTCTTCAGGAGGATCCAAAGACATGTCGGCGTGGTTCAACCTGTTCGCAGACCTCGACCCCCTCTCCAACCCGGACGCCATCGGCCGCTCGGCGGATGAGCTGCTCAACGCCTGAACGTCCATTTTTTTTTGTCTCCTTGAGGATTTTGTGTTTCTGCAGATTTCCATCGACCAAGTAAACAAGTATAAGCAACACTTGGACGTTACACACACTTTGGTTACCGACACAACCTTGTTGTTACACTGGATGACTAACTCTCAGCTGCTCACTCGTGGGACAGCCTGTCGCGTGGTTTCACCGCACCTCACCGGATGTGAAGGGTTTGGGCTTTGTTTGGGTGTGTTTGTGCGTCTCAACACAAACGGGGGTTTTAAAATGTCGTCCGTTGAAGCATAAACGTGCACAAGTGTCTGTTTCACAAAGTTTAATCCCATTTCGACAGACTTTCTCCGACTGCAGAATGGTGCCATTTTGAGAGAAATCGGTTATTTTAATTTTAATTTAAGAGTAATAAAACCAAACAAAAGAGCAGAACTTTTCCGCTTTGTGCTTATGTCTTTGTTAACCCATTTTAGAAAAACACTTCAGATTCTGAAAAGTTTACTTACGTTTTCTGCTTTCTTTTTACTCACTTTAATTCATATTTTTTTCTTTATTATCCTCAAAGGATATAAAGCTGTTTTCTTTTTAATTAAAATTAAATCTTTAATTAAATCTTTACCGTTTTTAAAAGGGCAAAAGCAGACAAATATTTTTGACAAAATAAAAAAAAATCTAACGGCAGCTTCATGTCTGAAAATATAACTTTTTTGTCTTTAGCTCTATTTTTATAACTCATCAGTTCTACCCGGCAACAGCCTGACCAATCAGATAAGAGGGTTCTTTAAACAGGAATCTGACTTGTATCCAAACCTAATTATAAAACTAAATTAAATATTTTTTTAATTCAAAATGTTGACTTAACTTTTATTTTACTTTTAGTTTAATTAACTTTGATAATCTTTTTTCTGCCTTAAAAGTTAATTTGTTTCTAGTTTTATTCAGACTTTTTATGTTACATTTTAAGTTGATACTTTTTATTGAAATGTTGTTTTTAAGTATTTTGTTAGGAAAAAACGGTTTGGCTAACCGACAAATGCTCTTTGTGGTTAAACCAAAATGTTCTGGAAATAAACATATATTTAAAAAAAAGAAAAACAGATGCAAATCAAAAGAAAAAAAATAAAATTAATGTTGTTTAGTGATCTTTATTCTAATTAAAACTAAAACACAATTTTGTGGTTATCTCTCGGGAAATCCCTTAATCAAAACAAAGTCATGAATCAATCTAACTTTCGATTTGATTAAGTCATTTTAAAAATCGTATTTTTATTGGTTGTATGAAACAATCAGATAACTATTAATGAGAATTTAATGTTTATTTTTTTTCCACTCTGATTTTACCTCTACATAAAGATTGTGCTGCAGCTTCACGTTTTGTCGCTTTCTACAGCAGAAGTTTAATTTGTGAACTAAACAGGATGGAACATGAAATCTTTATCTCCTCAATCCTGGTGAATGTACAACACTCTGGCACTCTTTCTGAAGGGACTTCAGTTGTTACAGTTAAGACGCTAACATGCTGCTGACTCTATGTGCTGCAGCAGTAGCCTTTGTTCAGATTATTACCGTTCGGGCTGCAATACCTGCTGTAAACGAGGTGGTAATGCAGGTTCTTTTGTGTTAGCCCTAGACTGCTAATGCTCACGTAGCTAATGTAGAACATGCAGAAAAGTAAAGGATGTCTTTTTCGCTGAGATTTTGTACTTTACTGTGCTCAAAAATTACCATAGCATTAGCTTGCTGAATTTGAGAGAGCTAATTCACCTCTACCTAACGCATTAGCATGCCGCATTTGACTTAGCTACTTGACCTTTAGCTAATGTGATAGTTGAGTTAGCTACTTCACCTCTTGTTAATAGATTAGCATGCTAAATTTGAGCAAGCTAGTTCATCTTTTGCTTACACATTCGAATGGCATATTTAAGTTAGCTAGTTCCCCTTCAGCTAACACATTAGCATGCTATGTTTGAAATAGCTACATCATCACTTGCTAACACATAGCAAGCTAAATTTGAGAAGCTACTCCACCTCTAGTTTACGCAGTCACGTGCTACATTTAAGTTGGCTAGTTCATCGATTGCTAACACATTAGCATGCTAAGTTTGAGCTAACTAATTTATTTATTGCTAACACATTAGCAAGCTACATTTATGTTAGCTGCTTCATCTATTGCTAACACATTAGCAAGCCATATTTAAGTTAGCTAGTTCCCCTTCATCTGACACATCAGCATGCTAAATTTGAGCTTGCTACTTCACCTCTAGTTAACACAGTCACTTGCTATATTTAAGTTGGCTAGTTCCTCCCTTTGCTGACACATTAGTATGCTAGGTTTGAGCTAGCTAATTTATCTATTGCTAACAAATTAGCAAGCTACATTTATGTTAGCTGCTTCATCTCATGCTAACATATTAGCATACCATATTTAAGCTAGCTAGTTCCCCTTCAGCTAACACATTAGCATGCTATATTTGAGATAGCTATATCATCACTTGCTAACACATAGCAAGTTAAATTTGAGCTAGCTACTTCACCTCTTGTTAACAGTCACTTGCTACATTTAAGTTGGCTAGTTCAGCTATTGCTAACACATTAGCATGCTACATTCATATTAGCTACTCCATCTCTTGCTAACTCAGTGACATGATACATTTGAGTTGGCTACTTTATCTCTTGCTAACTCATAATGCTACATTCGAGTTTGCTATTTCACCTCTAGCTAACAGACTAGAATGCTACATTTGAGTTAGCTTCTTCATCTCTTGCTAACACATTAGCATGTTACCTTTGAGTTGGCTACCTAATCACTTGTTAACTCATTAGCATTTTACACTAATGTTAGCTACTTTATCTTTTGCTAACTTATTGCTATCTTACATTCAACTTGGCCACTTCACTTGTTGCTAACACATTAGCATGCTAAATATGAGTTAGCTAGTTCACCTCTAGCTAATACATTAGCATGCTACATTTTAGTTAGCTACTTCCCATTTTGTTAACACATTCCAATGCTACATTCAAGTTAGCTGCTTCACCCCAGCTAACACAAAAGAAGCAATATTGCCATCTTTCTTTAGAGACATCATAAAACATGACTTTAAATGTATGTTTTTGACTTTTATCGCCAAGTTAAAGAAAATATTTTAAATATTTATTTATTTGTCTTCTAAATGAGAAACACTGGAATTTATTTATGGATTTAGTCGAGTTAAGTCTGCAAATTGCCCTGTTGATGCTTCAAGTTTTTCACTTTGTTTTTTTTTCTTTTGAAAGATGCAGTTTACTGTAAAGATGACAAAACATTTACTGTTTTATTTGTGTGTGGTGTGTAATCTATGAGGTCACGTATAGAACGTCTAAAATAAGACTGAAAATGTGGCGCGACTTGAAGGATTTTGAGTTTAAATGCACTATGTGAAACCAAACGGTCCATTTTCTTTGTGTTCTTGCGACGTATTCATCGGGGTTGAGGTGACACTTTTTTTAATATCAGCTGCTCTCATTCATTCGTGACCCATGGTTCTTATTGTGAAACGCGAGAGGGCGAAACGTGTTTCTGCAATTCATTTACACACTTCAAAATAAAAGAATGTACTTCTCAAGTCAATCAAAGATGCTTTATTTACTTCACTTATGCCTTTTTTTCTCACTCAGAGGGGTGTATAAGAACTTGGCAGTCTGGTTTTCCAATAAACTGGACAGGCAAACAAAGGAATCGTCGTTCCAAAAATGCTGTTTGTACACTTTTTAAAAGACAGAAAGGTAAGGAATAAACCCTCGTGTGTTAACCTGCTTCAGTAAACATGTTCTTGTACAGTGTTCCTGAACAATATTCAGATGTTCCATAGCTTTGTACACACTTTTCATGTCGTCTGAAGTCACTAAACAAAAGACATCCACACTTCTCTAATTCTACTTTGCTACGAGATAAAATCAGGATTTTTTTTTCACTGTGAGGCTACATCCTGGTCAGAATTGTAGATATGTAAGTCAACTTAGAAATCCATAAATCTCTTCGTGTCCTACTCACTACAACCTGAGATGGAAGATGTTTGTTAAAAACTCTGAAGACCCACTACCTGTCTGATACATAAATACATCCTTGATCACATATATGCCACGTATAGTTATTATTCACAGTACTGAGCGGAGGAGGGTCACATGTTTACCACTGCAGACTCATTCAAATGCATGTCTTTGTGCCTCTTATTTACAAATCCCGTACATTCCTATCCCACAGTAGCAGGCACGGTCGAGTAATAATGACATCTACAGGAATACATTGGGATGGCTTCGGGGGGACGACGTCACACATCCCCCTTTAGTCTGGCACAACACGAAGCTGGACTGATGTGTTTTCAGGTCGGGGGAGGAGGCTGTGAAAAACTACAAATGAAACTTAACGAAAATGTCTTAAGAAAAATCGGGATACTTAGGAAACAAATAAGAAAATCTTTTTGGAGTTTGTCCTAGCTGGTGATTGTTATCCTGTAAGATATTTTAGTTTTCAGTATTCCGGAAAAATTGTAACTTCCCCCCGTTTATCTGCAATGCGACTGAACTGAAGCAAACTCATAAATTCATTAATTTGACCGTCACCATGACAACTTGAAAATAGGCTGAACTAGCGCTGGGCGATATGACGATACATATCATGTGGGCAATAGAAAAGTGTCTATCGTGCCTTTTTTCTTCCATCGTTTTTATTTGTTGATTTTTATTGCCAAACTTTTCTGGGAAGAGAAACTTGAAAATGTTTCTCGTTTGTGACGATTCAGTTACATGATGATTGATAAATAAAAATCAATAATGGCATTTTGTCAAATTTTTTTTTACAGAGAATAACTGAAAATATACTGTATTTTCCGGAGTATAAATCATTGTTTTTTTCACAGTTTAGCCAAGGGTGCAACTTATTTGTGATTTTTTTTTTTTCTTCAACATAAATAGGCTCATATATTTGCTATTTTTCCACTAGCAAGCGGTTGCCCGTTAGCGGTTGTTTCCGCTAACATCCACTAGAGGGTGCAGTAATTTTTTCTGACAGTGCCAGAAGAAGAAGTGTCGTCCAAAACAAACATGGAGGAGAATCTGATGGTCTTCCTCTTAAATTTTGATATTTTTCTTATTTGCATCAAAGTAGTATTATTTTTGTTTTTATTTATTATATTGCGACTTATACTCCAGAGTGACTTATATATGGTTTCCTTCTTCTTGATTAGACGTGTTTATTCCTGCAACTCATAGTCCGGTGCGATTTATAATCCAGAGAATACGGTACTTTACTGTGGTATGTCTCAATATGTATATATTGTATTATGATATAATTTATAATCGTAATTCACAATTTTTTTCCCCATATTGCCTAGCACTAGTCTGAACCATTTAGCTATTATTTCAAATGCAATTTAAATGTCTTTTTTTCCCGCCAACTGTGAAAACACCTTTTTTTTGGAGCCACTTCACTCATACATGTTATTCTTTTAATTTGAAAAGACAGTTTTACACTTAAATCAGGCTTTAATTTTGGAATTCAATCGCAATTTATGTAGTTACTATCGTGACTTTCTAAAACAAAAAAATAATTAAACTCAAAAAGCAATGAACCATTAAAAAAATTCCTAGTTAATTTAAAAAACAAAATAATTTGTAAAATGGGAAATTTTGTCTTATTTTTTTTTGTAAATAATCTCACCAATCACGACAAAATGTACGTTTTTATTTTAGTCGATTCCTTTGTTACGCCTCCACTGAATAAAATGTGTCTGGACATGTATCGATCTTGCACTGCAAGAATGAATGTCAATTTCAAAGCTATTACGAGAAATTCCAACTAGCTACCACAACAACAGATTACTGCAACAAAACATTTTTTACTTAAAATAATTTTAAAAAACTAGCGCAAGCTAAAATATTGGCTTGTCTTAATCAGTTTTGTTAGCTTTTTGTGACTAATACTTTTGTTTTCTTTTTTTTTACCCCAGTTGTAAAAAAAAACAAAAAAAAAAACAGAAAATTAAACATAGAGTGCCCCCTGCTGGTTACATGTGGGATTGTCCTAGATTTTCAATAAAGACAGCTACCTCCTACTGTATTTTCTGTTCGTTAAATGTCTTTCGATTCTTAAGAAAAAAAATTATTTAATAGTTTTAAGCTATAGGGAGACTATTTCCCATCATGCACCTTGTTTATTTATTTTGACTTTTGCCTGCTTAAAGATCCCCGAAATGCAGTTTTACTCGTTTTTGAAGTCGCGTGTTAATAGAAAACAAAATTTAGAGTTAAAAAAATCTACGTTTGCGGGAGAACATGATTAGGAGCGACACTCACTAAAAAATAGGAGATGGAGTGACCGTGGTGGGAGGAAAGGCAGAGCTGGGTGTGATGGAGAGAGGGTAGTAAGAGAGGAGGAGTGGAACAGGCTGCAAATATCATAGCCCTGGCCTGCGTTTCCCCACAGATACACGCCACCAGGGCAGCGGATACTGCAACGAGCTTCACCAAGCTCGCCGCCGCCTAGCTCCGCGTATCTGCGGCCGTCAAAACGCAGAGATCCGACGCTAAAACACGATCCCGGCGTTATGACGGGTTCAGGAAACCGAGCGGTCTAAAATTATCAGGCACGTTATCCTTCAAGTTTTGCTACGATTCATCCGACAGCACCAAAATTAGCTTCCGTGGTCAATATTCTTGTGGACGCCAAGGAAACCAGCAGCCACCTTTTTCTGTTTTTTTTTTTCTTTTTTTTTTTTTAAATGGAAGGCATAATCAATATCAAGAGAAATAAGTACAGATAGAAAAAGAGATATGTCTGTGGAAAGGCGCCATGGTATAAACGATGAAATCAAAGGTCCTTTCACCTTTTTCTTCCTGAAAAAGCAGGGACATAACCAGCAATAAAGGTAGAAGAAAGCGATGAAATGCGGCTGCAGACACCTGCTGGGAGGTGGGGAGGTGCTGCGGTCATCCGAGGAGGAGGAGGAGGAGGAGGCAGTGGGAAGCGCTTTTCAACAAGGACATCAGAGAGCTTCGCTGGCATGCTGAAGGCATTCTTTTTTGAAAAGAAAGAAGGGTTGTTGACTCAGATGTTTTCCGATTTTGTTGTCGTGGAGTGTCGATTGAAGGCCGGACGTTGAGGGGGGGGGGCACTCAGAAGCTCTCCGGCTCCTCCAGGAGGCAGGGCTGGGTGGACAGAGGCACGAGGGAGGGGGACAGGCTTCGGAGGCCCACCCCTCCCGGGCGAAAGTTAAGGTCCGGGCCGGGGTGTAAGGGCTTGAGGATACTGACGAAGCAGAAGGCAGAACCGCTGTTGGGGATGAAGTTGACCTTGTTGCGGTCGGGACACAGGAAGGGGGGGATGTCCTGCAGAGGTTTGGTCCTGAAACACACGTGTGCAAAACTTTATCGAAACTATTTCGCAATTACAGTTTCCACACGAGTCGTTCAAAAATACTGCAACAGGCATGAACAATACTATGATGACAGTAGATATTTTCACATTTCTATCACAGCACTGGCACTCATCATGTATCAAAGGAGATGTCAGCGTCTTATTCAGGTCATGGAGCAGCGAGCTACGTGGGAGTGTGGTATTCGGTTGTTGGTCACATGACTGATTTGAGTCGGAAAAAAGGTGTTTCCATTGCGAAATAAGTCAATTTCAATGCGCCTCAAAAGCCACGTCCTTTAGTGGTGGTTTCCACAATTGTGGTGTTTCCAGTTGGTGAATTTTCTATTGAAAATCCAGTTTGCGCAATTTCATAGTCAATAGAAACACAGTTATAGTCACAATGAAGTTGGTTTTAGCAGTATTAGTCTGTTTATCTTTTGTTGTTAACAAGATTGGAAGTTACAGGTATAGTTAATACGCTAACGTATAACGGTGTCGAACTATATTTTCTAAATTTTTAAGTATTACTAACAAGATTGGAAGTTACAGGTATAGTTAATACGCTAACGTGGCTAACGTATAACGGGGTCGAACTATATTTTCTAAATTTTTAAGTGTTACTAACAAGATTGGGAGTTACAGGTGTTGTTAACACGCTAACGTGGCTAACGTATAACGGTCTCAAACTATATTTTCTACATTTTTAAGTGTTGTTAACAAGATTGGGAGTTACAGGTATTGTTAACACGCTAACGTGGCTAAAGTATAACTGTGTTGAACTATATTTTTTTACTTTTTTTAACTGTTACTAACAAGGTTGGGATTTAGCGCAGTCAGGTGGTGTTTCTTTTAGTGGTATCAGTTTTTTTAGGCGTTCCAACTTACAAACAAGATTGGTTGTTACAGGTATTGTAAATACGCTAACATGTAACAGTCGAACTAATTTTTTTAAGTCTTACTAATAAGCTTGGGAGGTGGTGCAGTCACAGTGGTATCAGTCTATTTTTTAACATGTTTCAAGATTTGGAGTTACAGATATTGTCAATATGCTAACGGATAGCGGTGCCGAATGACATTTTTACATTTTAAGTGTCACTAATGAGGTTGATAGTTAGCACAATTACAATGGTGGTTCTTTTAGCGGTAACACTCTAATTTTTTACGTGTTGCAACTTGCAAACAAGATTGGTAGTTACAGCTATTGTGAATACGCTAACGTGTAGCGGTGTCCGACTGTGTTTTTTCAACATTTTTTACAAGTTACTAACAAAGTTGGAAGTTAATGCAGACACAGTAACGTTTATTCTAGCTGTATCTGTCTGTTTTCTTTGTGCAACTTGTAAAGAAGGTTGGGAGTCACAGGTATTGTGGCTACGCTAACGCTTGTAACGTTGGTAGCTACCAGCGCATCAAAAACAAGTTCTTGAGTTACTGTGAACGCATCTGACTGACTGGTGGACTTATTTCACTTTTTTTTTTCGTCTCGCAAATTCTCCTTATAGTTAATAATTTTGCAAATAAACCCTTCGTTGACGTTGCGCCCTATAGTGCAGCAAATACGCTAGGTCGTGCACTGAAGATCAAAACTTTGAGGATTTGTTAGACATTTACAAATATATTTCTCGAAAGCTTGAGGGATTCTCATCATATAAATGAGAAAACTGCTGAATATGTTTATACAGCACCGCCCCCTAGTGTTCTGGAGGTGTAATTGCAGAGACATATACAAGCACAAATGTCAAAACTACTGTACATTTACTGTTTAAAGTAAGTCAAAGTTTGTTAACATGATGGTTTTTTGATGATTGTCCACTCACAGAGACTCCTCGATCACTTTGACCTTCTCACAGCCCTCTGGAGGCTCCCTCTTAAAGGTGTAGCTGTTGTTGGGTCTGGGCGAGGCGGCGTATTTTGGCAGGGGGGAGCAGGGGCTGAGCTCTAAAGGGCAGAGGACAGGTCCATCAGTGAGTCACGGTCCAGCAGGACGTTGTGTGTTTGTGCGCGCCGTACCTTTATCCTCATAAGGGCTGCCTCCGGCTGTGTCGTTGAGGACCGTGAGGTAGGAGGGAGAAATGGAGTCGGGGCGGCTGCTGCAGTTGCTGTGGTTACTGCTCAGGCCGCCCCCCGACGGGGTCTGCGTGTCGATGCTGCGAGTGCTGCTGCTGCGCTGCGGTGGCACCGGTGGGGGCGCGCGGTGTCCATCTGGGACGTCCTGGGGCTGATTCACAAAAAGAGGAGGTCACAACAAAACCAGAAAAAAAAAAACAGGAAGATCTTTGTCTTTGAGGACTCACAACGATGGTCTCTTCCTTCTCGGGGGTGTCTCGGATGATTATGCGCTCGATCTCCTGGTTGAGACCCTCAACGCTGTTCCGGAAACGAGGAGCGGATGACTTGGATATGGGGATGGGGATCAGGATGGTCTTAGGCATCGAAGTCTGAAAGCGTCAAAAGAGACATATTTCATGCATCAAAGTTCTGCTTTGTTAAACTGTTTCTTTAAAACTTTCATTATAAAGCAATTTTTAGTTAATAATGTTTGTATTCTACAAACAAACAAAAGTTGTCCTGAAACATTCACTAAAGTAGTGTCAATAAAGTTTTTATTTTATTTTAACACAACGCAAAATTACATGTTTTTTCAACAATTTTGAATAACAACAATACAACATTTACTAAGTTAGCTTAAATATTTTTGCAAAAACATGCTCACAAAAAATATTGAAAAAAACATTACTAATATATTCATCTATTCTTATCATTAAATAATTAAATATGCTCACTTTAGGATGTTACAATAAACCACATTTGATATATTAGCATTAGCTTAAATATAAACATGAATTATATTTTACAGTTGAACATTTTGCTATAGAAAATATCGATGACTGGACGTCACAAAAAAATCCATACAGTGAATAACTATATATAATAAAGTAATAAAAACTTGATTTGATGAATTCTACACAGCAGTGTTAGCCTGCTTTGTTAGCGTTCTACTTTAGCTTTACTGATTTTAAAAAGACAGACAAGATCACATGACTCTATTGTTTGCTTTATTTAAACTTTATTACGTCCCTGCTCTTATGTATAGATGCTTCTTGTTTTGGTCATTTTTATGCTGATGGTAGACAGGTGTATTTCCGACCACTTTTTAAATGTATTGTTTATAAAAAATAAAAAAAGTCTACCTAAAGTACAAGCTTTTAGGGTGTAAGAAAATATTGATTCAGTGAAAAATCGTGACACTTTATTTTTCCATACTTGTATTGATTCCGAATACTGCCAAGGTGATATTTAATTAATTATTTAAAAGCAAAAATGTGATAAAAATATTTCCTAAATTACAAAAAAAACATGAATTTGTTTGTGGAAAAGCAACTTCTTTATGCGATACGGCTGCAGTGCCTATCACTCTATCATTAAATAGCATGCATTTTACTTTTGTGAAAAATCTATTAATATTCAGATAATTCTTAACTCCTAATTTAAAGAAATAGTGAAGTATTGTCTGGTACTGTGTTGTCATATATATTGAGATACGCATCGTATAACCAGACTCTTGCCAATAACCACCCCTACAAGCTTTATTGTAAGCTAAATAAAGCTTTATCGTTCATGTTTAACTGTCGCCATTCGTGTTTAAGCATAATGCAACAATTAAAATTATTGTATTAACATCTCTGCTCGAAGAAACAAAAAAGATTTTGACAAAAAAGCTGACATAGTTTTAACTTTTTTGCTCAAAGCCTCAATAATTGTTTGTGTTAATGACACTTTTGTTATTTGGAGGATGTTTTAATTGGAAATATTTGTCCAAAGTGTGGATACTTCTAAAGTTAAAACCATAGCATCCATTTTACCTGCAAGCTTGATTTTATTTGAATCCAAAACGGCATTAAAACGGTATTAAAATGTTACAATAAAATAGAATAAAATAAATTATACAAAATTGGCATCAAAGGTTGAATGAAAAATTGAGATTACTTGAAGGTAATGGAGGAAATGGGGACTCCTAGTGGTTAGTTGGTGAACTAAATGCTTGTTTTTAAGCATCCCAACACTAAAAAAAACCCTGTAGCGCCACCTAGTGTTCAACAGCGTCTCTGTCTGAAGGCCTTTCGACATGTAAACACTCGGCTCACCTGTGACTGGATGATGGTGTGGCTGCCATTGAACGGGGACTTGCGTTCTTTGTCCCTGCGATGGCGGCTGCTGCGTTTGCTGCGCTGAAGCTGCTGACGCAATTTGGCAATCTGCAAAAAAAAAAAAGAATAAAAGGTGAAACAAACGTGCAGGAAAAACGAAACAAAAGCCGGCGAGACGCTGACCTCTTTGAGCTGATCGGTGCTCCCGCAGGAGGCCGATCGTTTGTGAGAGCCCCTCCTCCTCTCATCTGCCCAGGCCCTGGGGGTCTGAAGCGTATGGACAACTCTGTCATATTCTGGGGTAAATCTCCCACCACATGCATGAGTTACCGTGGCGACAGTTTCAAAACCAGCCCTCCACGCTCACCTGCGTGGCCTTGTCCCTCATGTAGGGAACGTGTTGTTGCTGGCTGTCGTCCTGAGGCCAGGGACCTGTCAGGTGAGCGCCAGCGAGCGCGCCCTGCGAGGGCCACAGCTGGACGCGATGGCGGGAGGCGAGGAGGAGAACGAGGAGCGGGCGCTCTCAGAGGGCGGCGGAGGGAAACCGCCGGGAAACTAGGAGGGTTAAGGCCGCGGGTGAAGTCTGGAGAGACGCAAACAAACAAACCTGTTGGTCAACAATAGCAGCTGGCCTGCAGGATCAGCTAGCATGCGCCATGCGGGTGTTCAGCCAGACGACGGCTAATCCAGCCCACGCTGGGTAATGGCTAACCCTCACCCAGTCCCCCGTTAATGGCATTAAAAGAGCTTAAAACAGCTCAGATTGGGGGGAGGGGGTCAATCAAAAACATTTAGCTTCTGACCAACTAACCCACTTTCAGCACACTTTGGTTTTATGACATCAATAAGGTCTGCAGGCCCCACAGACTCCTGTTCTCTTCAAAATATATTTTTAATATTTGTACTAAAATGCATTAAAGTTACTCATAATGTAGATTTTTTTTAGAGCTAACCAATGAACAAAGAACACATTTTTCCTCCTGACTTTTAAAGTGACTTTCACAGTTGTGTTTGTTCATTTTTGGAACTAAAATTAAACACAGCCTGTTGTTGTTAAAGATCAAATTAAAATATATATATAAAAAAAAAGAAGAAAAAGCTGCAAAAAGAAAATTAGAGTTTTAGTTTGTTTTTTGTGCTGCAAACCAAGCAAAAAAAAAATTAAAAATGTATTGCCCCCAAAATTGCATATTTTGATAACAGCCTTTAGCTACATTCTTTACATTTAGCTGCCAAAATAAATCCATCCAAATATCATTTTTTAACCTGTTTTGTCCATTTCAGGGCTGTTTTGGGGGTATTTATTGTACCAAATAAAATAAATACATAAATAAAATGCTTAAAAAAAGAAAATCAGTGACCAAATTTGACTCAGTGGATTCACCGGAGTTAAATCCTTACAAGCATTGTATTAAAAAAATAAGAAAAAAAAATAAGTCTGAGTTTAGTTTAGGTTTTCATTTGCAAAACGAACAAAAAAGAACAAAAAATACCATTTAAAATAACTTTAAAAGACCCCAAAAATTACATATTTTGAGTAGAGGTGAAGTTTGTTTGTAGACATATAAAATAACACCCTTTAGCTCCGCCCATCCTGAACTTTTAGCTACCAAATAAAAATAAAAACATAGATAAAATGTTTAAAAAAATTAGTCACCAATTTTGGCCCTGTGTGTTTAAGATATAATAAAAGCTATGTGGTATAGTAAAAAAATATTTTTTTAAGAAACAAAGTTTAGTTTGTATTTTTAGTTCCAAAACCAACAAAAAAATAGAAAAAAAATAATTTAACATTTAAAGCCCCTAAAATAGCATATTTTGATTAGAAGTGAAGTACAGACTTTAGCTCCGCCCATTTTTAAACTTAGCTGTGATTCCAATCTTGTAGGAGGGGCTAAATGCAGGGGTGGAGCTAAAACATTTTATATATGGGCAGGAATGGTATTTTTAACAGCTTTATTAATATTTTTGCTTTTATTTTATTACAAAAACATTAAATATGTTGTTATTGCAGTGCCTAAAGAAGCTCATATAGATTAATTCTTCGTCTTTACCAATAATGAGACGAATATGAACTCAAAAATTAGGGAGGGCAAGTGTGTGGGGCAGTTGCCCCCCCTAAATACACAGATACTCATTCATTTTGCTCTGATTGGAGTTTGTGACGTCACAGAACTCTGAATAGCTAAACTAAGTAAATTATAACTTAATTCTCCCCAAAATGTAATCAAATAGTTGCATTTACCTTACTGTCCTATCAAATTAAAAGCCTTTTTTCAGCTTAATAGCGCGGTTAGACACAAAGATGCACATTTAGAAATTATTTTTTTCTAATTTTATAATTAGTCAGAAACATAGTTTAATATTGACTAAAATACTCTTTTTTTACCCCTTAAATATGTACTTTATTTTGAAATAAGAGACTAGAACCCTTTAGAAAGCGGGTCTGTTTAGGATTTCCCTGCAGAGCCACACTGATGTAGGCCAGGATTGTTTACCAGCAGGCACATGCAACCACTCCCCGCACCGACAGAGCCGCATCCCGCTCCTCCGGGTGAGGATGATGAATATAATGAGAGGCTTTACCTGCGGGCTTGTGCGGTGAATGCAGCCGGGCACATGGAGGAGGGAGCCGGGGGATGCGGGAGGCTTGCGCGCGGCAGGAGCCGTGTCAGACACAAACAGGCATGGAGGCATAAATATCGTCTCTGCAGAGAGGGGGAGGGAGGGGGGCAGAGCAGGTGGACCTTATGGGCTCGCGCGCTGCTGCTGCTACCGCCGCCGTTTCCTCGATTTATCGGTCCGCGTGAGCCGACGGACGGAGCGGTGACCTAAATGAGGCGGGAAAAAAAACAACAACAACCGGAGAGGCAGAGAAAACCGAGAAACAGAGGGAGAAAAAAGGCGGCGGTGATGCTGAGCTGGCCTCGCTGACACGACGGAGAGGGGACCAGCGACAAGCTAACGGAAACAGACGGGCCGACTTCCGGGTGGACTTTCAGAGTAAAATACTCATGGCGTCGAAATTGCGAAAACTAATGTTGTAATTATTATAAAATTCAACATTACCATGGCTGATAAAGCAGTCAAACAATACTCTCAGTAACGCTTAGAGTTTAAAATTAGTTAGTTAGCATTAAAAAATATATTAAAGTTATTTAAATCTGTTTGGCTTAGACTCTAAGTTTGAATTAAGTAAAAATGCTTTCTAAAACATTAAAATAATAGATAAGAAACATTTTATACTAAAAGTATTCAAACAAACAAATAAAAAATGTGGAAAGTCTTCTAGTTTTAAATAAATTGAAAATTTTTGTAAAGTGTTTTTTTAATTGAAGTCTAAATTTTGTTTTGATTTAAGACTTTAAAAGCACAACTTTTTTCTAATTCAATTCTTATTTATATAAGTATAAGACATACAATTGTATGAAAAATTGGGGTCAAGTTTGGTATTTTTATATTAATTTGCAATTTTTAAAAACCAGATTTTATACTTTTTATTTAAAATCTTAATTTTGTTAAACTTAATATTTAAAAATACATGACAGATTTTTTGAATTTTTATTTTATTAATTTAAGTGGTAGAAATATAAGTAAAGTTGGAAAAAGTTTGGGTCAAATTTAAATTAAAACGCCATTGAAAGGCGAACGTTTTTTTTGTCAAAAATACATAATTTGTTTCTTTTTTTATTTTTTTAACTGAAGAGAAAAAAGAATAGTTTTACACAAATCAATACTGTTTTTCTTTAGCTTTAATAATGTAAATATAATGCATTCATTTTTATTTAATCTTATATTTTTTGTGCAAATGTTGTTGAAACAAGTTTTTATAAATGAACACATTTTAGCAGATATTTTTATTTTCCTATTCTAGTAAAATAACTTAAAACATTTCTAAAAAGAGTTTTTAAATGAAGAACAGTAACGATTGTAAAAGCCTCTTATTTTGAAGGGCATGTTATGCTATTTCCGGTACCTCCTCGCTGACTTCACGTCATCCACGAGGCTCTGTGACGTAGCGCTCCAGCTCCTGCTGATGATGCAGTTGCTAGGGCGCCAGGAGCAGATGGGGAAGAAGCATGGAAACGTGTTCCAGGGCTCCCCCTAGTGGCGATTTTAGGATTTTTTTTCCCTGCTTTGGCTTCTTAAAATATGCGTTATTTTTGGTTTCATAGCGCTCTAAATTGTACATTTTTATTTATAATTTTTTTTAAAATAAAACAGTAAAATGACAAAGTCATTTAATACATTTGAGATTTTCTTCTATATTGACTTAAAAATGTTTACAGAAACAGTACCGAGCAGACGCACAGCAATGGAATCAAAGGCCGTGTCCACTGAACACACAACGAAATTCAATAAAAATGATGCAAATATTAATGCAATACACATACTTTTTTTTTCTTTACACAAATTACAGATTACAAAACCCATAAATGAAATCTTGTGAGCACTGAAGCAGCGCTGAAATTACAGAATGACGGAGTGGATACACACAGCGGAGGGGGTACAGTCGTTCGGATATTTGCGGGATGAGACGAGCAGACGAAATAATACCCAGCGTGCTTCAGTGTTTTTTTTTTTTTTTTTTTTGTAGTCCGTAGTGTTGGATTTGTCGAGGAGCAGAGTGCGGCTTTGTTACCGTTTCCGGCCTTTGAAGTCCAAAGCAATCTGGAGTCCACAGTGAGGTCAGGCGGCGGCGGTACAGTGATGTGGGTTGGGCCGTTGTAACAGGTCGCTCCTTGGTTTCGGGTGGTCAAACAAATCAAAGACTTAGAGCCTTTTTTTTGTTGTGGAGCTGTGCAAGCGAGGAACTTTCTTTCTTTCTTTCTTTCTATTCATCCTCCCCCCATCAGGGTTGATTGTTACCCCTCCTCACCCAAAAAAACAGCCGCGTCTGAGTCAGAAAAAAAGAAGATTGTCGTCCGTTTTCTGCTCAGGTGGGCGCGGTGATAGTGTTTTAACAAAAAAAACATAAAAAGACGATTGTGATAATAAGTGCAACAAAGGTTAAAGTATCAAAGAATAAAACATAGGAAGCAATAAAAACATCAAAGCATCTAAAAACTACATCCTATTGCACAATTAAAAGTATGATACAAAACAATTGATGAAAATAATTGGTATTGCATACAAATCAAATAAAAAAACTACTTTGTTCCGTCTTTAAGACCTCAACTTTTTTTAAACAGAGCTTCCTCTGATTGATTTTCATCGCCTTAAGTTTAGAGACCACGCCCCCTTTTTTTCTTTTTGGTTGTGGTCGCGACAGACAGAACCTCGAAACACTGATTTCATTCGCTTCAAAGTGCACAAAGGAAACAGGAATTTAAAAATAAAAAAACAAAGCGCTCCGACATGCTGGTGAAACATGTGAGAGACGACGAACGGAGATAAAAAGGCGGGAAAACGAAGCGACTGAGAATGCTGCATAGCTGGATCCATTTAAAGCGACGAGGGAGCGATCCGGGTTCTGTACACGATCCGTCCGGTTAGCTTCCTTCCACTGGTTCAGAAGTCCAGTTCTTGCAGTCTTTTTTTCGGACTTCACACCTGCGTGTCGCCGGGCTCACTGGTCAGGCCGCCGCCGCCGTGCAGGTAAATGGCGGACGTGGACTTGGGCCGGTTCTGGCTGTGCGAGCGGGCGGAGCCGTTGTTGTTGACCTCGGGGCCACGGGCGTCTGTGGAGATGACCCAGGTGGTGGGTCGCCACTTCTTCAGGGAGTACGGCGTCTTGACGCGCTTCTTGATCTTCTCGCCCGTCCCCAAAGCGGCGTCGGATGGAACCAAGGTTTCACCTGAAAACACAAAGACGGATCAGAACCCAAAGAAATGAACCCAAATTAGAATTCATTATAGTTTAGGGGGCTTTTAACCTTTTTGATTGTAACATTTAATAACAATTTACTCGTTAAACTCGATACAAAATTGTTAACTACAAAAATTATATATATTTTCATTGTCTTTTTTTGTTTTTGGAAAAGAAGCTAAATTAAAATAAAATAATTCCTCTGAAATTTTAAGGTTAATTTAACATTTTTTTTTATTGTTTGTTGATTTTGGGAAGCAGCAATTCATACCAATCTATAATAAAAAAAAATAATAGTAAAAAATTGAATAAAAAGTTAAAAAAACAGCCAAATTAGGGTTTAAAAACCTTTTTTTCAAGTATCACAATGTAAGCGGTTGGTAATTTTAATATAATAATAATTGAATATGTGAAATCAGAGTGATTTTGTGTGAAAACTAAAAAATAAGTTACAACTTTTATTGTGAAAAGCGTAAATTAATGTCAAGATGGTCAGAAAGAAACGAGTGTCAAAGCTCGGACGGATCATTAAAAAACATAAAAAATTGATGAGAAAAATGTGGAAAAATTTGTTCAGGAAAAAGTAAAATAAATATCTTTTTTGAATAAAAAAACTCCTTTTGGTTTGTTATTAATCCAAGAATTGTGATTTTATCATTGAAAGTTTGACCTTTGTTCAGTTTATATCAATAGTTACATGAAAATCGTTTTTCATTGAACAAAGTTTGCTTGAATGTAAATCTGAGAATTATTTTATTTTGAAATGGGGAAATAGTGAACCAACATTAAATATTTATTGATAACAACCTTATTTAAAGGAGTTGTATCATGTTTGTATCAAGAATAAAAAGTGGGTTTAGCATATGGTGTTTACTAGGGTGTGTACTGGTGGAGAAAAAAAAGGAAGACGCTCATAAATAATTAACTAAATATCGTTTTGTCAGCATTTCAAATTGATACCTCATCGGCAAATGAAATATCACAATATATCGCCAAATTGATTATTACCTATAGCCATTGGATTCCATTAAATAGGTCGCTACCAAATCGGAGCCCCTGATTGGTCCAAGTTCAACTGGTTTTTGGACTTTTATGGACTTTTCATTGGGAGTAGAATCTGAAAACGGTCAAAGAAACTACTAGCTAGCACGAACACGATTATTTTCAAAAGCCCAAAACGCGCATTTATATAGATCTATCATTAGAAGAACCCGAAATTGATCGTAGAAACTTGCGTAGATACGCGTGAACACGAGAATTTTCGGAAGTCCAAGATGCGCATTTACATTGACTTTTTATTGGAAGTAGAACCCAAAAACGGGTTTAGGAACTTGCGTAGCTACACATGAATGAGGAACTTTTGGAAGTCCAAAACACGCTTTTAAATAGATATTTTATTGGGAGTAGAACCCGAAAATGGTTGTAGAAAATTGAGTAGCTAGCGTAAACACACGTTTTTTCAAAAGCCTTAGACGCGCATTTACATTGACTTTTTATTGGAAGAAAAACCCCAAAACAGTCGTAGGAACTTTTGTAGTGAATACTAGAATTTTCGGAAGCCCATGAAGCGCATTTACATTGACTTTTCTTTAGAAGAACCCAAAATTGGTTGTAGAAACTTGCGTAGATACGCGTGAACACGAGAATTTTTGGAAGCCCAAGACGCGCATTTACATCGACTTTTCATTAGGAGTAGAACCTAAAAACGGTTGTAAGAACTTCCATGGCTACACATGAATGCAAACATTTTTGGAGGGCCAAAATATGTTTTAACATAGATATTTTATTGGGAGTAGAACCCAAAATTGGTAGTGGAAACCTGCGTAGCTATGCGTAAACATGAGAATTTTCGGAAGCCCAAGACACACATTTACGTTGACTTTTCATTGGAAATAGAACCCAAAAACGGTTGTAGGAACTTGCGTAGCCACGCGTTAACATGAGATTTTTCAGAAGCCCAAAATGCAAATTTACATAGACTATTCATTAGAAGAACCCAAAATTGGTTGTAGAAACTTGCGTGGCTACACATGAATGAGGAACTTTTGGAAGCCCAAAACACGCTTTTACATATATTTTATTGGGAGTAGAAGCCGAAAATGGTTGTAGGAACTAGCGTAGCTACACATGAACGTGGGAATTCTTTAAGGCCAAAACACGCTTTTACATGGATATTTTATTGGGAGTAGAACCCAAAATTTGTCGTAGAAACTTGCAAAGTTACGCGTGAACAGGGTTTTTCAGAAGCCTGAGACGTGAATTTACTTTGACTTTTTATTGGAAGTGGTCGCTTGAACGCCTGTTTCTGAGGGCGGCGTGAACGTAGCTCACCTAAGGAGGTCAGGTCCTGTGTGGTGAAGGACAGGTCCAGCGAGTTGGGTCTCTCGGGTCGGCGTGTTCTGGGCTGCCGCAGCAGAGCCTCGCCCCTCACGCTGACCCCAGCATCCTTCTGCGGTTCTGCGGATCTGGAGCTTTCCCCCGGAGGCCCGCCGGTTTCCCGGCTCCCCGCTTCGGCGCTCCCGCCTTCCTCTCCCCCGTCGCTCTCACCGCCGCTCTCCCCATCGCCTTGGCCGTGGCCCGTGTTGCTGTTGTTGTTGTTGGTGTTGGGTCGAGCCGAGTGCAGAACGCCGACCCCCGTGGCGGCGTCTCTGAGGTCGGGCTGCTCTCGGCTCAGCAGCGGCTCGTGCTCGTCGGGGCTGGCTGTGATCAGGCCGAGGCTGAGGCGGCTGTCGTCGGACGTCAGAGCTGCAGACCCGTTCTGGAGCATGCCGGGCCCTCCGAAGCCCGCCGCTCCTCCGGGCGCCATGGATGACATCCCTGCAGCCGCGAGACCGTTGACGTTCACGCTTCCATTGGCGTGCGCGTCTCGCAGAATTGGAACGTTGTTTGTGCCGGCGCCCCTGTGGGGCTCAGCCGTGTTTGTGCCCGTCCCCGCACCGATGTTCATCTTGGTTCCATCCACCTGCCGCAGATTGGACTTCCCCGAGCGTCCGAACTTGAACCGAAGCGAGGACGAGGACGAGGACGACTCCTTCTTGGCGGGCTTGTTGCGCAGCGGCAGACTGGACGGCCTCTTTGGCAGGTTCTGCTGCTTGGGCAGCGGGAAGATGGTGTTGGGCATGGCAGCAGGGGAGTCGGACGCTCCCGAGGCCTCGCTGGCCATCTTGATGAGGGGGTACAGCAGGCTGGAGCTGCCCGGGCTCAGCGGGTCTGGCGAGCAGAACTGCTTTTGCGAGTGCTCCATCAGGTTCTCATCAGAGCTCTCCTTCAGGTTCTTATCCACCTCTTTGGGATCCAGTTTGGTGGTTTCCAGGTCTTCCTGGGTCAGGTGCAGGCAGACGGGGACCGTGGCGACCCCGACGGGGCCGTCAGACTCTGAGATGGTCGTGGTGGTTGTGCCAGAGGTGGAGGGGCTGCCTCTGAGGCCCATGCTGGTGCTGCCGCCGTCTGGGCTGGGCAGGCGGGCGTTGGCTTGCTGCTGGCGCTCCTGGTTGATGGAGTTTCTGTTTCTCTCTCCGGTTCCGGATCTGCTAGTGATGGAGTTGGTGGTGTCGGCTTGCGTGTTCTTAGGGACTCCTTCATGTTCCTCGATGTAGGTGGAGGGATGGTCAGTGTACGGGCCGCTCTTTGGGGTCATACGATTTCTGTGAAAAGTTATAGGGACAAAAACAAAGATATAAGTGAAGTGATTTAAGTTTTTCAGTAAAAGTTTTAGCACAGAAGCCAATGGTCCCCCATGACTTGAGTTAAGTCCTTTTGGACTGGTAGTAGCTAGTTTGTTGGGTTAGCTTTAGGTCTTCAGCAGCTAGAGTCTGGAACAATAATATTTAGCATAAATGAACAACCGATTTTCCTAAAATTGAAAACAACTTGATGAACTCGATGAACTTGCTAAGCTAAAGCTATTAAATATAGTGTTCCACAGGGAAATGAGCTCAGGCTGATACTTTTTTACATTTATATATATGCTTGCATTTTTTTCAGTAAAAAAAACAAACATTTTTTTTTTAGTTTTCATTGATAATTTTCGTAAGCAAACTTTCTTTTTTTAACCCTTGATCTCTTGATAAACTTGCTGAGCTAAAGCTATCAGATATGGTGTTCCCCAGGGCACTGAGCTTGAGCCAATACTCTTTTAATCTTGGTATGCACTTGCATTTTTCTCAGTTGAAATGCTTTCATGTTAGCTTTTCATGTAAAATGTATCAACTTATTAATGACATTTTCTAAAATAAGAGAAATTTGGACACAACGACTATCAAATCTGGAATTGCAACCCTTGACAACCTGAGAAAGTTGCTAAGCTATCAGATATGGTGTTCAACAGGGCACTAATCTCGAGCCATTGCATTTTAAATCTTCACATGCGCTTGCATTTTTTCAGTTAAAATATTTTTGTTTTACTGTAGCTGCTGAGGATCTAAAGCTAACCCAACAAACTAGCCACTACCAGTCCAAAAGGACTTAATTAATTTATGCATTTTAATAGGAATATCTTTTTTAATCTAGCACTAGGACTTTGTTTTATACTTTTATACTTCTCTTCTTATATTGTATTGTTATTGCTTCTGCACCAAGGAATGGGGATTGCTTTTAAATTTCTTTGAATAAGTGCAATGACAAAATAAAGACTATTCTATTCTATGTTAGCTTTTAGTGTACAGATTAATTAATGAAGCTTTTTAAAGTAAGAGAAATTTGGACACATCTACTATCAAATCTGGATTTAGAAACCCCAACAATATGAAGAAGTTACTAAGCTAAAGCTATCATATATGGTGTTCCACAAGGCACTGATCTTGAGCCAATACTTTTTAAATCTTGATGTACACTAGAATTCTTTTCAGTTAAAATGTTTTTATGTAATTTTTTACTGTATAGATTTATCAATCAGTTATTGAAATTTTCAAAATTAGGAGAAATTTGGACATGACTCACAAATCTGGAATTAGAACCCCCGACAACCTGAGAAAGTTACAAAACTAAAGCTATCAGATATGGTGTTCCACAAGACACTGATCTTGAGCCAATATGTTTTAAATCTTGACATGCACTTGCATTTTTTCCGTTTAAATGTTTTTAAATTAGTTTTTGATTTACAAATGTCAATGTATTAAAAGAAATTACGACAAAATGACTATAAAGTCTGGAATTAGAACCCCCAAAAGCAGATATGATGCACCACAGAAACAATATTTTTTCAATCTGCATTTGCACTTTCATTTTTTCACGAAAATACTATTATTTTAGTTTTCAATGTACACATTAATTACGAGGACATTTGAATCCAATGACTATCAAGTCTTGAAATTTTACTCCCAACTTGCTAAGATAAAGCTGTCATATATGGTGTACCACAGGGCACTGAGCTTGGGCCCATACTCTTTTAATCTTACTGTGCATCTTTTCATTTAAAATGCTTTTCCAATCGTTTTTAATGCACAAATGTATAATTTTATTGATGAAAAGTTCTACTCATACCTGTTCTCATACCTAAATTGTCCTATTTTGGGATATTTTTTGGGCTCACCTCTCGTTGTGCAGCGTAGTAGACATGGGGTTGAGCGTGGGACTGACGGACTTGGAGCGGTCCCATATGAGCAGCAGCTCGGCCAGCCGCTCCTCTGCGCACTGGGCCGTGAGGCGAGCCTCGGCGTCCGGGTCCCAGCAGTCCTCCATCGTCTCCTTCAGGGAGCGGACAGCCTGAAGCAGGACAGATGATCAGAGATCACCGGCGTAAACGGAGGAATCTGTTTGGTCCTTTTGTTTAACGTAAGTGATGCTGAGTGTTTGATAAAGAGAGTCCTTATATTGGGGAGTTCAATTGGGTATTATTTCACAAGAATCGCTGAACATGAAATACAAAAATTCCTAATTTTTAGATGCTGAACGAAAGTTCTTCCCACAACGCTGTGGTTCAGATGGATTTGAGCTACAGTCAAATGGGCCTGATTTACCATAGAGGATGTGAGTTCCTAGAAGAACAGTGCATGCTGGGAAAGTGGGAGAGGACAAATACCCTCAAAACACCAGTTTGCTTTGATGCTAACAGCAAAATTGGTTATTTTTCCCACTTATCAGAACCTACCAGGCTGTTCTCCTTCCAGGCTTCTGGGAATTTGGGTCGCTGCTTCTCCCTGGAGACCAGGACCTGCATGTCCTCAAAAGTTGGGTGGTTCCCCACTTCCGCCTGAAAAGCCATCTGGTACTCTGGCACAGACTCTCCTGCGGAAAAGCGTGCAGAGAGGGGGGGTGAGCGTTCTGGGATACGGTCCGTTTTGGAAAAACGACTTAAAAGTCTGTCAGAGTTTCCTCACCTGGGAAGAGGTCGCTGCAGCGCATGAACGTCTCCCAGTAGACGAGGCCCAGCGCGTACATGTCCACCTGCTTCAGAGCAGACTCGCAGTCCCGCAGGTTCACAGCGCCCTCCAACACCTCCGGAGCCATGTAGCGGATCGTTCCCACCTGGGAGGCGGGGGAGGAAACATACGGGCTGGAAAATCACCTTTCGTGTTCCAGTGACACACATTATGCAACATTAAGATTTATTTTTTGGAAATATAGTGCTAAAAAGTCTCATTTTATTTTTTAAAACACCTTTGCTAGTTCATAAATATCACTACAAACTACCGAATGTAGTTAGTTTTATGATTCAATTCAATAAAAATCCATTTAGTAGAACATTTCTTATAGGAAATCAATTAATTTGTTCATTTAAAACACTTAACTAGTGATAAAAACACAGCAAAATTTATGCTTTTATTTTGTAAACAAACTAAGTCTCACTTTAAGCTGTTTTATCCTTAAATAAAAGCTAAAGAATTACTTTAAAGTAAATCTGATTTGATGAATCAATATTAATTCTATTGATATTCATCAATATTTCTTTTTATGGACATTTCTCAAACATGAAAAGATGAGAAATTGGTTCAATAAAAGCAAATTAATTGGGTTTAAAGTTAATAATTTTACATATCCATATCTTCCTTTAAGCTCTCAGTTCAAACTTTGATTAATTCTATTTATGAATCAATCATATCTTTAAAAATCTAATGTGTTTGGATATGTAGGTGTCTTTCAATGTGTAACAATATTTATTTTTAGTCTAGAGGTTCAGAAAAAAAGACAATATGAAGGAATAAAGAAATAAAAAAGGGAGACTAAATGTTTTTGAAGAGAGAAAACTAGTTTTGGATCAAAGCTTTTTCCAGTTCTTAAATCTTTGGGGGCTTAATATAAAGAAAAACAAGAACAACAAAAAAGAGAGACACCTAGTGGCCAAGTACAGCTACAGCAGTTTCAGTTTATTTACTCATAACTATATTGTTTATTTGTTTTTAAGGGCAACCTGCGTCAATTAAAAAAAAAAAGGCAAAAATAGTTGAATCATTAATATTAAAGTAAAAAAAACATTTTCACAAAGAGAAAATACAAAAATTAAAGTGTTTTTTTGTTTGAATCAAAACTTTATTTAAAAACTGGACTTCAAATCATGAGATCATGATTAAAAATAGTTAAATATAAAATTTTTGTGTTATTTTCTTTTGTATATTATGAGTTAGCTGAGACACATTGAGTTTTTTTAACATGGATGCTGTTGTTTGTCACAGAGAGTTTTGCTCCCCATTTGAACTTCATATTAGAAAACTGCTGAGTCAGCGTTTGTGGAGGTTTAAACCAATCGTTTAGAAAAAAATCAGATAAATCTTAGCCTTAAACTTTCTATATGGTTATGGAAAAAGTGCACTGTTTGTGAGGGGTAACGCACCTCACTGATGGCAGCGTTCTCCTCCTCGCCGTGGCGCGCCGGCCTGTTCCCTGTCAGCTTCATGGACAGGCCGAAATCGATGATGACGCACGCACCGTCGGCTTTAACCAGGATGTTCCTGCTGTTCAGGTCTCTGTGCGACACCGCCGGCTTGTACAAGTCTTTACGTAAAAAAAAAAAAGAGAGAAAATTTATGTTTCTGCCTGCAGTTCCTCACTTCGTCCAGCAGGCGGTGCAGTGAGGCAGCTGCACATTAACTAGTTCTTTTCTGCTGCTGCTTCCTGTGCTCATCACTGGCCTTTTTACTAAAATCATATCAGCTCTTCTAACTTGGATGTCACTTCGGAGCAGTTTGACGTTTATTTACGCTGATGAGGAGAAAAGAGGAGAGTACGCCGAGCTCTGATGACAGAGCAGTGAGCCACACACATCCTCACATTTTATCCGCCTCCCTGGTTCGTCCCTTTTTCTTTCCTTTTTTTTTTTACTGTCTGAGGCTGGCTGGAGGGAAGGCTATAAATACCCCGAGCTGGGCGTGCATGCACTGTGTACATGATTGTTTGTCAAAAATACTGCAAGAGGACGCTCTGGAGGAGCAGAGAGAGCTTCATTAGCTTACCTCCTTTAAAGATTTCCGTGTGCAGGTAGGCCAGGCCGCGCGTGACCGAGTGGGCCAGGCGGCAACTTCTGACCCAGTCGTTTGTGTGGAGGGTCAGATAGTGGCTTAGGGAACCCTGAGGAGATCAAGCAAAAGAAAAAATTGAAAAAATGATTGACATTAATGTGTTGACAAGTGATATTTACCCTAAAAATGACCTAAAATACCAAATAAGTTAACTTAAGATGAATTAGGATCTTTGTTTTCAACATCAAACCAATAGAAGGAGCCAAAAATACTAGAAAAAAGCAGCCGTCCTCCTATTTTTAGGCACAAAAATTGATATTCTCACATTCTTTCAACTCTCAGTGGAATTTTACATCCATCAATTTGGTTTGAGACAAACGCATCAAATTAAATCAATTCCATGTTATTAGTTTTCATTAAAAAGCCAATTTTGGTTGGTAATAAAAGTTTTCAAATAATAAACTGTAAAAAATTGGAGCTTTTATGATTAAAGTGGGCAATAAAAAACATTTTTTTTCAAATGCAAAAATACAAAAAAAAGGCTTAAAAAATGAAAAGAGCATTAATTTGACATCAACGTCCCATTCCTTTCATCTTTTCATCTATTTTAGGCAGCTCCCAGTGGTCTTTTAATAATAATTGTTTACCCGTTTTTAATTAGAATCATGACATAGTTTCTGCAGAGCGACAGAAGTTCATTAGAAATACGCCTCTGACTTGTGGCGCAGAAGTAAGCCTCCTCTGGTATCCCATCATCCCTTTAACACTCTCTTGCTTGCTAGCTTACAGCCCCTCACAACCATTAGCTAACATTAGCAGCACAATAACAACAATGAGTAATATCGGAGTCATCCAGCCGTAGAGTTTAGAGTCAGATGCCGGCTTAAAGTTGTGGGCGGAGCCACCACAAGCTTACAACCGTTGGATAAGATTAGCGGCGCAACAATAACAGGGTAATATCGGAGCCATACAGTTTAGAGGCGGATGCTATCTCAAAGTTGTGGGCGTGGCTAACACTAGCTTACAACCGTTAGCTAAGATTAGCGGGGAAACGATAACAGTAAGTAATATGAGTCATCCAGTCATACAGTTTAGAGTAAGATGCCAGCTCAGAGTTGTGGGCGTGGCCAACACTAGCTTATAAACGTTAGCTAAGATTAGCGGTGCAACAATAACAGAGTAATATTGGAACCATCCAGTTTAGGACTGGATGCTAGCTTAAATTTGTGGGCGTGGCCAACACTAGCTTTCAAATGTTAGCTAAAATTAGCGGTGCAACAATGATGGTGAGTATTATGAGTCGTCCAGTCATACAGTTTAAAGTCAGATGCCAGCTCAGAGTTGTGGGCGTGGCCACCACTAACTTACAACCGCAAGCTAAAATTAGCGGTGCAACAATAACAGTGTGCATTATCGGAACCATCCAGCTATACAGTTTAGAGTAGGATGCTATCTTAAAGTTGTGGGCGTGGCCACCATTAGCTTACAAATGTTAGCTAAAATTAGCGGTGCAACAATAGCAGTGAGTAATATTTAATCTATCCAGCCATAAGGTTTAGCGTTAGATGCCAGTGCAGAGTTGTGGGCGTGGCCACCACTAGCTTACAGCGCCTCACAACCGCTAGCTAAGATTAGGGGTGCAGCAATGAAAGTGATCAATGTCTGAGCATACAGTTTAGAGCCAACTCAGAGTTGTGGGCGTGGCCACCACTAGCTTACAGCCCCACCCCCATACAATCTTTTGGAAAAAACACATTTTCTGATTCACTACAATTAAAAAAAAGGAATATTTCTTCTAAAAAGCGTCAATTTTCTTTGGAATGAGTCTTTAAAGACCGTTTCCTACAATTATTGACGTACTTCTTCAACCTTTTCTTTTAAAATGAGGTGCAACAGTAGGTTTTTTAAAAGCTGTAATTGCACTTCCTGCTCATGGATGGCTTTTATGTAATACATAGTGAAAGTTTGATCTGGAACTGACAAATTTTCTAATATTTCTGTAACAATTTTCCCGTTTTTATGAAAAACCTGGAGCAGGATCGCTCCTTTAACGCATGGAATAGTCGTCGTGTCAACAGAAGGCTCACGTGTGGGTAGTACTCCATGACCAGCAGGTACTCGGTGCGTCCCTCCGGGCCCGTGCGCTCGTCGGCGGCGACGAAGCGGGCGATGTTGTCGTGCTCCAGCAGCGGCAGGCGGTAGATGGAGCACTCGTTGAGGAAGTTCTGGCGGTTGCCGACGGTGAAAACCTTCACGGCGACCGGCTGCTCGTCCAGGGAGCCGCAGTACACGGCGCCGTACCTTCCACGTCCGATCAGCTGCAGGAGGGAGCAAAAGAAAGGAGTATTTCTATATTATATATAAAAATAAAAAGTAGAGTAGAACAAAAAAAAAAAGACAACTTGATTAAACCACGGGAGCTGGTTAAAAACTCATTCAATTAGTGCCCTGAATTACCCAGAGCGCAACATGCTGTTAAGGCGGCCCGAACGCTCCGCCTTAAAGAGCCCCATTTCCATGGCAGTGCGGGGAGAATGCAGGGACTGCATTAACATGACTCTAATTCCTGCCTCCAAACATTATCTCTGGTTATAAAACAAACTCTGGTAAACAATGAACCTGTTTAGTCTGCGAGCGAGGCTCCCCGGCTTCCCACCCCCACCACGGGCAATGAGTTTAATGTGAGAGAGCATGTGCACATGATAAGGCACAAGGACAGTGTTCGGAATTAAACTGCAGCTTGAAATAATGCCCCCATCTACGCTGAGAAGGAGAACGTAGCTGCAGATGAGCAGACCTGCTGTTTTGTTCCGAGGCGACGGGATTGGGAAACTAAATCTGTCTGTTTCACACAGTTAAAGTAATATTTTACTGTTGCAAATGATCCAAAATGTACCTTAAAATACTTTTTAAAAGGCAGTTGATGCTTTTATATTTGCATTACGAAGGTTTAGTAAATAGAGCTTTTATTTTGTAGACCTGAGTTTTGGAGCTAAAATATCTAAATCATTTAAAAACTGTTGATAAAAAAAAATTAAAAAGTATAAAAAAATGTTTTAGAGTTGGACAATCGCATTAGTATTAATAAGTGTGACATAATTTGCTTTAAAAAATGTTAACTTAAAGATTGAAGCTCATTAAAAAAGCCAAGGTGCAGTTCATCACACAGCCACTAGGGGGTGTTAATTGCGAACCTGTCCACATTTACCAAGAGAATTTAGCTACAGAAAAAAAACATGGCGCCCGAAAATTAGTAGCCGGAAGCAACAAAAATATCGTTTTAAGCTTTCGACCTTTTTCTCTCTTTTATCGACCCTTTTTGACGTTTTTTTTCTCTCTCTATGACAAAAATGGCTTATTTACGAAGAAAAAAACCGTTATTTCGCTGCTCCGATCAGCTGATTCACGGAAAAAAAGTTACAGGTTATTCACATTTAAGTGTTTTAAATATAATTTTGAAAGGGTTTTCTAAAGATTAGGAAATTTCCGCTTACGCAATCGGCTAAAGTTACGATTTCGAGTGTGACCAGAGTCCCTCACATTTACTGTAATGTAGAGGCTGGAATTTAATATTTTTTTATACCGAAGTGTAGTAGAATAATGTAATTTATTATTTTTTGTGGATGCTTTTATTTTTTCTATTGTTAAAGTTCTATTTTTATTTCAGCTTTTTTTATATTGAAATACCTTTATTTAAAAAAGAAAGCTGTACAAAAAAAGAAGAAAAAATCCCAATAATAGTAATAATAATATCTTTTTTCCTGATACTTATTTCCCCACATGTGGTAATTTGGGAACGCGTGTCCACGCCCGCCAGGCAAATGGAAACTCTGTTAACCTCTACTGTTAACGTCGATTTATATTTTTACCCGATGCATCAGCGAGAATTATGCTGAAACCTTCGGGGGGCTCGTGTTGTTTGCTTCCCGTTAGGGAGCCTTGTTAGCGTGACTCATCCTCTGAAAAATCAGAAAAATAAAACTCCACGCTGACGGAGCCTCCTTTGTGAAGTGTTTTGCTTCAGCACATGCTGCACCTGCTCCACTAGCAGAGCATCTGATCGCTTTCTACTTTTAGTTTCTGATTTATATATAAATCTATATTTCTGTTGCTACAGAAATCAGAGACAAACGAGCTCCTCGGCTAGCTGGAATTATCTGCTTAGACAATCACCGTGGTTAAATATCATGCAAACTATATTGACTTCCTCTCACAATGTTGGCTCTCCCGTTTCCAGATCCTGTGTCAGTGTAAGCAAATACCTATTTTTATACGCCTGACCCGGCGCTTCAGTCGTGCTGCCATGATCGGATGATAAAAGTCACATTGAAATGACAAATGCAACTATAAACCTTGATGTATTTTGGGTGCATCCTTTTTTTTTCTCCTTCGGTTTCTCCTTGTGTTCCTTTAAAAGCCGTTGAGCTTTTTTACTTGAGGATTAATTAAATAAAAAAATTTAAAAAAAAGTTTATTTTTGGCACTAGAAAACAAAATAAAAGCCTGCAGTGGTTCACAAACTCCAAATTGCTCTTTTTTTTCTGATTTTCTGAGAAACAGAGAAGCTGGTGTGGCCGACCTCCAGCAGTTTGAGATTGTCCAGGTCCAGGGAGCTCTCGGAGGCGGCGGCTTCCATCATGTTCAGGTTGTGCAAGCCCTGTTTTCCGTCTCCTGACAAAAATAAACAACACACAACAACTCAGGTTCCTGCAGCACAAAAAAACACTTCAGCGACCTTCGACGATATTCCTGCTCTTCCTTCGCAAGCTGAGCGCCATGGTAACTCACCGTGCATCATGCGGTAACCGCAGAAGGCTGCTACAATGAGCACGGCCAGCACGGCGACCGTTGCCAGGGCGATGATTATGGTCTCCTCTTGGCGCAGTGTAGGGTCTACAAAGCGAGAGAAAACATAAAAAAACATTGAATTTAAAGAAAAGTAGTAAATGATGGAGTTCTTCTGGGAGCCTTGGCCTTTCGAGAGAGTCTACTTTTGTAACGGCTCAGACTCAGCAGAGCAGAGAAAACAATCTTTCAGCTGAAAACACGCAAACCCCTTCACCTTCACCGCTCAGACAAATCAAATATACAGCATTCATTTTAAAAAACAAGCCATAAGGATATATAAGTAATTTGCTTTTTAGGTTTTGATTTCTTGATCAACAAAACCATCAAAGACGTTCCGGGAAAAAGCTAAAAAAGAAAGCCGCACAACCTGTTTGGTTTTTGTGTTGTGTCTGTTGCCATATTTTTTTCTAGATGGTCCCGTCTGATTATGTTTACAGTCAGATAAAGCTCGTTTTCCTTTAGAGGTTCAACTGGCCGAGAGTTCGATTGACTTCAAAGGCTTATGTTGAACTGTTATGAAAAAACTCATTCATTAAAAACGTTTTTTTAGTTGTGTTTTTTTTAACTAGTACTTTTCTTTCAACCTTGATGCTAGCACGGTAATGCTCCTGCTAGGTATGGAAACATTTTATTTTGGTTTTACTTTCACAATGCGCTTTTGAGTTGGGTTGGTAATCTCAGAGTAACTCACGATACAATGCGATTCACGATACATGGATCACGATACCGATAGTATCAAAATATGGCAAAGATTGAAATAATATATATATTACCTTAGCAATCTAGGATATATCACTATTTTTCAAACAAATATATTATTTTTTTTAAAGAAAAATGTAAGATATTTTTGTCACATTTAAGACCTTTTTGCTCGTGAGAGTAGTAGTGAAAGTCGTGTCCGCACTATACTATTAAGGCTAATAACGTATTGGTCTGGTAAAAATTGATGACGTGCCACCAATACCAAACATCCCTACACTTCACTGTCATGCTTGTGAGAAACGCCCCCTGGTGGACTTCTATGGTTCTACTTTAAAAACCGATTAAGGGAAAGGGGACCGGGAATCGTTCTTGAGTTAAAATATATTTCATCTCACCTCTACTCTTGAGAGTGGACAAAATACAAGAAATGCCCTGCAGTTACAGTATGATCCTTTAGAGGGCGGTGTTACCCAAAATGAGACATCACGCTGACTAACTGGACTTTTTTTTAAAATAGGCCCTTTTTCTGATTCACTCTGTTAAGTTTCCTTCACTAACTCACCCCAGTTGTTGACTTACAATGCTACCACGCTATATCGCGATTTACCTTTTGCAGTCACGCTGTTTCGCAAATTCTTTTTTGAGAAATTTTGCTTTTTTTTTTTTTTTGTGTTCTGCTTCCTGATTGGCTGTTGTCAATCCATCTCCTCCATACATACACACAATCGTATACACAATCCATTGTAATTGCTAAATCGACATAATTCTTCAATGGCTAACAGATTTTTGGTATCTTTCTATAATACGAGACTACCACGATAAACGAGGGACCATTGTACGTTTTTTCAGTCAACAGAAAGTCTGTTTGCGTTTCCAGTGTTAATGAACCTCATCCCAGTTCACTTACAAGCTGATTTCCAAGCAAAATAGGGATTTGCTCGTTTGTGACACAACAGATTTTACTATAATCCTTTCACACCTGCCAAACCAAGCAGACCATAACCAGACGTCCACTTAAACCAAGAAAAGAACAATACTTATTTCAAGAGTTGGGAAGACGTTGGAGCTACAAACCAAAATAATCAAATGCTGTAAAGGTGTATGTCGAGTTCTTGGAGTCTAATGCATGTTTTTATGAAAAAAAAAAAAAAAAAACGAAGAAGATTCCTGCCTGTTTTTATTTGGCGGTTTTTCCACAAAAATGGAGGAACGACTGCTACAGTTTCTGGGTTTCTAGCCAATGTAACGGCTAAAGAGACTGAAAACATGAAGTATTTGCAGAGTGCTGCTGTGATTACTCATTGAAGTCGTTGGGTTCAGTTAAAAGTGCGTTCTTGATAATGAGGTTCATTTTTGAGCTGGTTTCTGTCAGCCATGAGTCACCTCCAGCATCTGAGAGCAGATGCTCTGGTATGAAAATCAAAATTCGTTTCATCTACCCAACAAATGGATGCCGTAATAATATAGAACTTTGCAAGTTTTTTTAATTCACATTTCAAACATCCGCAGATTAAGGTTTTTCTTTTTTTTTAGATTTTCCTTTCATTCATATTTCATTCAGTTAAAAAAGCAGCTCTAACATCTTTCTGAACTTTCTTTAACATGAGTCAGGACTCAAGTCTTGTGAGCCACGACTCAAGTCTCGTGAGTCAGGACTCAAGTCTTGTGAGCCACGACTCAAGTCTCGTGAGCCAGGACTCAAGTCCTGTGAGCCACAGCTCAAGTCTCGTGAGCCACGACTAAAGTCACGTCAGTCACGACTCAAGTCTCGTGAGTCAGGACTCAAGTGAGCCACAACTCAAGTCTACTGAGCCACAACTCAAGTCTTGTGAGTCAGGACTCAAGTGAGCCACAACTCAAGTCTCGTGAGCCAGGACTCAAGTCTCATGAGTCACGACTCAAGTCTCGTGAGTCACAACTCAAGTCTCGTGATTAAGGACTCAAGTCTCGTGAGCCACAACTCAAGTCTCGTGAGTCAGGACTCAAGTCTCGTGAGTCACAACTCAAGTCTCGTGATTAAGGACTCAAGTCTCGTGAGCCACAACTCAAGTCTCGTGAGTCAGGACTCAAGTCTCGTGAGCCACGACTCAAGTCTCGTGAGTCAGGACTCAAGTCTTGTGAGCCACGACTCAAGTCTCGTGAGCCAGGACTCAAGTCCTGTGAGCCACAGCTCAAGTCTCGTGAGCCACGACTAAAGTCACGTCAGTCAGGACTCAAGTCTCGTGAGTCAGGACTCAAGTGAGCCACAACTCAAGTCTCGTGAGCCACAGCTCAAGTCTCGTGAGTCACGACTCAAGTCTCGTGAGTCAGGACTCAAGTCTCGTGAGCCACGACTCAAGTCTCGTGAGTCAGGACTCAAGTCTCGTGAGTCAGGACTCAAGTTTTGTGAGCCGTGACTCAAGTATCGCG
>NC_050513.1:10733806-10795593 GCF_002922805.2 Oryzias melastigma | reverse complement strand
CTCGTGAGTCAGGACTCAAGTCTCGTGAGCCACGACTCAAGTCTCGTGAGTCACGACTCAAGTCTTGTGAGCCGTGGCACAAGTATCGCGAGTCAGGACTCAAGTGAGCCACGACTCAAGTCTCGTGAGCCGTGACTCAAATTTCGTGAGCCACAACTCAAGTCTCGCGAGTCAGGACTCAAGTCTTGTGAGCCTCAACTCAAGTCTCCTAGTTTGCAACTCAAGTCTCGTGAGACGTAACTCAAGTCTCGTGTCCTGCGACTCAAGGGTTTTGAGCTGTGACTCAAGTCTCTTGGAAGTGAGCCTAAAACTGCATTACTAAGTATTTCTTCATTCAAACCGTTGTGAATCAAGAGCAGATGAAAAAATGTCATTTGAAAAAGAATGTATTTGTGACAGAAAAAACCCTGGGCGGCCAACAAGCTCTTCTCCACCCTATTCTGTAAACGACTTGATCCATGTAGGTCTCTGTTTTACTTATCCAAAACCGTATGACTAGATAACTGAAATGTCGCCATTGCTGTTGCTCCGGTAATGTTAGGTTGGAGTTGTGAGGAGATGTAATCTAGTGGGAGAGCGTGTAAATTGAGAACTCTCGGAATGAGGAAAAACTATTTCGCTCACAAGTCAGAGGCAAATTTCTAATGAAATACAGCTGCTCTGCAGAAACTATGTCCTAGAAAATGACAGTTTTTTTTATTTTGGCTAAAATCTCTATAGTTATAATTAAAAGACCACTGGGAACACTTATAAAATGGATCAAAAGATGATCGAAATGAGTCTGACTCTTGTAAGAAAATATTTACTTTAAACTATAATCAAACTCATTGTGATACTTAGCAAGGTAAACATATCTACTGCTAACAGCAGACTAATAAACATACGTTTAAATTCTTTGAGTGGATTTGCAGACCATCAAAAGACCAGTTTACAACAGGCGCATAGTCAGTCGCCTGGAAAAAATGACAGAGAACTGGCTAGATAAAGACAGAAATCTAAAATCCACATTTCTTACGTAAACTAAATTTTTTTGCTGCTCTTCCACGATGAGGCCACAGATAGACATCAGGGGTTCACTAACCCACCATTAGTCCACTGGTGCTACTGGGACACGCCGCTTTCATCAATAATAAATGGCTTCCAGAGCCGACGGGCATTTTTGACCGACATAGTAGCATGAGCATGCAAGAAACACACTCCCGACACACATTTACACACTGGGCATAACAAGGCGCCACTCAAATGCCAAGGTCACCTCGACACAAGGGAGCCATCGGAAAAAAATGCTGACACACACTTCTGTCTTCATATCTCCAACCCCAGCAGTCTTAGTCGTCTTGTTTCCAGTTGACAGCATCAGTTGCCTGAGCCCTCACAGAGGGTCAAATGTTCTATTGTCATCTGGATTACATGGTTTCTCACTAGATATTAAAAAAAGTGACACACGAAAGATCATTTAAGAGATCCGAGAACACAATATCTATGGCTTAAAACTCTGATCTTTGCCCTTGAACTTTTGCAAACTCCCTTACGCTGATACACATTTCCTTTGTTAATCCAATAATCAGTCAAAAATGTGCAGGTTAAAAAGTGCTAGTCATAAAAATCTGACTTCAAAAGATACCACACAAAACCACTCAACCAATCCCATGTTACTATGGCAATAACACAGGTATGGGAAAAAAAACAGAAAAATATAAAGATCAACTTTTAATTACAACACCTTGCTAATCGAAGCGTTTCACTTCTACTTGTTTAAAAAAAATGTAAAATTATCTAGACATTTTATTAAATATTTCAAAGCTTTTAAGTGAATTTCAGATTAACCCAAAACCTGATACAGACCACTACGCACCAACAACCAAGGTACAGTCAGTTCTTGCTAGCTATGATGCGACTGGTCTTCATGACACAATTAATGGCAATGTCAAGTCAACACAAATAAGGTATTAAACCTTTGACAACGGAGCTGTAGCACTAGTGTTTGTATTATTTCAACTATCGTTATACTATAGCCGCAAGAAGCGGCTGGGTGGCTCAGTGAGCTAGGTGAAGGGCTGACACGCAGGAGCCCTAGGTTTGATTCCCAGGGTTGTCCACTGATCCCCACCCAGATTGGGTCCTTAGGCAAGACCCTTGACACAGCTGCCTAACTGGGTCCCTGTGCCCCTCAAATACAGGGTTGTGTCAGGAAGGGCATCCGGCGTAAAAACTCTGCCAAATCACTGATGCGAAACAGTGGGTGCTGTTACGCTGTGGCGACCCCGAAAGGGATGAGCCCAAAGTCAACGTTATACTATAGCCGCAATAAACGTAAATTTAGCGGATTCAGACATGCAACACCAGTGAAGTGCTTCTGTAATCAACATAAATCAGCAAATTTTCACTACGTTTGTAAAATGTTTGTAAAAAGATCGTGTGATATTTAGGATTCGCCAGCGACATCTCCTGTGTTAAAGGTTTGACATGGTAATGGACGCGGTACCGGATATGGTAGTGCATGGTAATGGATGAGGTAATGGACTTGGTAATGGAAGCGGTACCGGATGTGGTAATGGGTGTGGTACCGGATGTGATAATAGATATGGTACTGGACGTGGTAATGGATGTGGTACTGGACGTGGCAATGGATCCGGTACCAGACATGATAATGGACGTGGTACCAGACGTGGTAATGGACAAGGTACCAGACGTGGTAAGGGGACGTGGTAATGGACGCTGTACAGGATGTGGTAAGGGACACAGTACCAGAAGTGGTAATGGAAGCGGTACCAGACATGATAATGGACACGGTACTGGTTGTGGTAATGGACATGGTACCAGATGTGGTAATGGATGCCGAACCGGACGTAGTTATGGACAGGGTCAGGATGTGGTGATGGACGCGGTAACGGAACATGGTAATGGACATGGTAATGAATGCAGAACTGGACGCAGTACTAAACGTGGTAATGGACATGGTACCAGACATGATTAGGATGCGGTACCGGTTGTGGCAAAAGACATGGTACCGTATGTGGTAATGGGCGCCGAACTGGACGTGGTTATGGATGCGCTACTAGACGTGGTAATGGATGCAGAACCGGTACTAGGTTAAGGTACCAGTCCAGTCCCTTGGTTGGGGACCCCCTTATTAGCGTTTGCATTTTTTTCTGTCCGTAGCCCAGGAGGCCTACTAACCAACCCTCTGACCGGTTCACGGCCTGCAGGTTGGGGACCCCTGATTTAATGGGAACAGCCAGCACGTTAAAAAACAAGTTTGGGATACCCAAAATGTCAAAAAGTGACGCTGAGGGTGACAAAATAATATGTCCATATATGACGAGTTGAGAGTGAGAAAGCTTTGTGACTGAATAATATAAGGGGGTAGCAGCAACCAAATATCCCAAACCCTTTTACACTGGCTCTACAGACCCCAATTGGTCACATGACCCAACCTTATGTGCATCTCTTGTTTTTGGGTAACTGCATATGCAGTTTATTTTAGTAAAAGGTGTTCTTTAAACAACCTCTGAATTTGAGGCTCCTTATTTTTACCACACCTGATACAGTCCTAGAAAGACATGAACCATAGACATGTAGACGATAGATTAGATTCACAGCAGTTGATAGCCGTCTTTGTTTCATAAGAGTCTGAGTTTATTTGTGGGGGCATTCCAGTTTAAGGCTAGGCCTTTTTGTGTTTTGGAATACATCAATAAAGTTTAAAGCAGGTCAAACCAGACCGGTTAAGCTAAAATCATTACTGTTTTTTTTTTTCGTACTAGCCCTTTGACTTGCATTTAGACTATTTTGGATTCTGTCATCGCTCAAGGCCCGCATTCTCACTCACGGGACCTGCCCTACAGTCAGTCAAAACAGTAATTTGGCAGCCATTTGGCAAATGACTCCATTTCCTACCAGCCGCTCCACGTTACTCACACACATCAGTTTTTGCCCGGGCACGTCGGCACGTCAGCCTCAGACAGAAATGTAATATTCTAAGAACAATCCCCGCTTTTAAGTTTTACAAACTGATCAAAGGCGAATTCCTTTCTTTTCACCCTGTCGTCGCCCGTCTGCACAGAGAAGCGGCCGCCTGCGTGCCTGCAGACAGCAGACGGAGAGCAGACGCCGCGTAATCCCCGGAATGCAGAAAGACAATGCGCATGCCGGAGAGCGTGTGTTTGTTTGCATGTCGGCAGGAGAGACGATGAGCTGTCGTTGCCACCAGCCCCTACCCTTCCCGCCACACATGCTGCTTTCATTCATCACTCACAACGTGACAAACAATTAACAACACTCCTGTTACACACTCAGAACTCCTTGAAAACCACAAGCGACACAAACCGCTTCCTGTTGCGTCACAACTAGGGAATATATTCTAACCCATATAATCCGTAAAATTATTTATTTATCCAAACTGTTTATCCTCTAATTAAATAACCATCATACAAGTGTTATAAACATAAAATTCAGTGTTATTAGGGAGTAAAAACTGCCTAAAAAATCAAAACAGAATCAAGGCGCCACACACACACGCACAAAAAGAAAAAAGAAAGTGTGTGGCTGCTTACAGATGGGCTGTGCCGTGGTGGGACTGGGCGGCGGGAAGTCCTCTGTGAAATTTACATTGCACATGTCGCTGCCGCAGCAACAGAAGTGGTATGTCCCATTCTGGATGAGGGGAGGCAGGTGGGTGACCACGCAGCGGTCCTCGCGGCAACCGTTGTGTTCGGCCAGGTGACTCCAGCAGCCTAAAGGGGGAGGGGGGTCAAACAGAAAAAAAGCTCATGCTCCCATAATGCAATTCCATTTCACTTTTTTTTTCTTTTTAATTTTTTGTCTGGAAACTTACTTTCCATTGAGATGAATTGATAAAGGGCACTATTGTAATTTAAACAATCCACAACACAATCTAACAATAGGTTTAAAACTTTATTCTTAAAACACAATAAGACTAAGTAAATGATATAAAAGAAAAAGCTGATTAAAAAGGAAATAAGGAATGTTGATCAAGATTTAAAAAACTGAGCTTTGTACCACGGAAAAATTAGTTTCAAACATCTTCAACAAAAGCTACAAACTTTTTCTGTAAAACTGATTGACATAGTTCCCTCGTGTCTTTAGTGCTTTAGATATATATAATAGAGAAAATAAATCAATTTCATTGGATGGTTTATAACACAGCTTGTTCAAAGCTAAAATTTTAACTGTGTATTGTAAACATTTGCTCACTAAATCGTTTCATTTCGTCCTGTGAAATTATCGTTTTAGTCATATTTGAATCTACCCCAAAATGCTGCAGTTCCTCGAATGACCACTAGAGTCTGGTTTCAGAGGGGAGCATTGATTTAGTGGAGTTTTATGTCAAGAGTGGTTACAACACTTTTTGATCCTTTATTTTCTATCAATTACTGTATTTTTCAGACTACAAAACTGCATCTTTTATTTGCAACTGTTTAAAAAGATGTATTTTTTATTTTTCAACTGTAATTATTATTATATATTTTTTTCACCTTTTGGCCAGGACTCCCTTGTCTTAATCCTAATGGGACTTCCTGGTTAATTAAAGGTAATTAAAAAAAATATATAAATAAAACATTCACACCGGCGTCTGCAACGTGTGTTCAAGTGACAACTTTCAATAAAAAGTCAATGTGAATGCTCATATATACAAACATTTTTAGGACCATTTTGGGCTCTACTTACAAAATACAAGGCTATTGAATGCATGTTGAGAGTTGAACTAGTTAAAATTTGACCGACCAAAGACTGGTGTTGGTACTGACACATGTACCTCATTTCCACTGAGCAGTACGGTCCGCTACGGTCCAGTCGAGTATTTTGAGTGTTTTTTGACCCCTGTGGAGCGGAGCTAACGTTGAAATTTGTCATTAGGACAAAAGAAAGCTCCAAGAAAGCGCCCATATTAGTCTTCTCTCAAACAACATTAAATGCTTTGAATACACAAAGAACCGAAAAACAAGCTGTAAAAAAAGAGCTGTTGAATGACCTCCATTGTTGTTGTTAATAGCTCAAGCCCTGATGTACCGTGACGATCCAACTTTGACTAGAAAAACGCTCACCAAAATTGCCTGGTCCACTCGAAACCGGACAGTACTGTACTGCTAAGTGGAAACGATGCTTTAGGTATTGTGAATTTTATTGATCATGATCATGAAATTGATCATGGAGGAGAAATAAATTATAGCAATTTGAACTGGAATTCTTTGACACCATGTCTTTCATACATTGGAGCAAGATTTACGAGATTTGCACTGCATTGATATTTCGCACCAAGCCTCTACATCAGGGGTATTCAAATCCAGGCCTCGAGGGCCGGTGTCCTATATGTTTTCCAACCAACCTTCCATTGAAGCTCCTTATTGACTAAACATACCTGATCCTGGAAATTAGCAGCAGATAAGGCAGGATTTCTGGAAAACCTACAGGAAGCTGGCCCTCGAGGCCTGGATTTGGGCCTCTCTGCTGTAGGTTTTCCAGAAATCCTGCCTTATCTGCTGCTAATTTCCAGGATCAGGTATGTTTAGCCAATAAGGAGCTTCAATGGAAGGTTGGTTGGAAAACATGTAGGACACCGGCCCTCGAGGCCTGGATTTGAATACCCCTGCTCTACATGTTATATGCGCTAGTATCAGGTAGCAACAGTATCAATATAATTTTAGCATTTTCTAAAAACTGTGTGTGTATTTCTTGATTGTGGTTGGCTAAATTACGTTTTCATATTCATCATGAAGAGGCACTAATAGACGAGACGTACCGTTCATGATTGGCTAACTGGGAGGGAACAGTGTGAAAAATACCAAACTGATATGGATTTTGGTAGAAAAAAAACATTTAGATATATTTGCTGTATGGTAAGAAAAGAAAAGTATGCTATTTCCATAAAATGTTCATTAAATAGTTCATTTAAATGCAGTAAATTAGCTAAAACAATGTCAGATAAATGGGTTTGTCTCTTTGGAAAATCCCTGATCTAATACAACTAGTGCAGATATTCTCTAATGTACATCAAATGGCCGTACCTAACCAAGTTGACTAAAATGGGTTTTTAATTGAATCCAAAGAGTTTCATGACTAGAATACCTTGTTTGACCAGCCGCACTTCGCCAGGAGGACTCTTCTCCCACAGCCCGAAACAGTGGCTGCCTTTGGCACATCGGATGGTGGTGTTCTCCGGGGACACCCGGCCTTCGCCTTCGGCCACTCGCTTCACCTCCCCCTGCTGCTGTTGGTCTGTGAAGGCACACTCCCTCTCCTCGCCTTGCGCTGCTGTGAAGACACAGAAAGTTGAAGATTCGATTTTAGGAAAATTTAAGGGTCGGACATCACCAAAAATTGCAATTAAGAAATATAAAAAAAATCTTGGCAATCCTGGTAAAACTATTCGATTTTTGGAACTTGAAGCCAAGGAAGATTTTAAGGTGTTTAAGTGAGTAACAAGAAAAAAAATACTGTAGGAGAAAAGAGGAGTTCTGTCCAATGACGTTCAGAGCGGAATTTTAATTGACGTGGTACAGGATGTGTTGCGCAACAGCTCGTTAGCTTGTTTGCTGCTTCATTTCTCCAATTTCCTGGCACAAAGTGCAGCTCCTCTTGGAAATTCACTGGAAATTGCGAGCATTTTTTACATATTTAAGGCAATTTTTTTAAAGAAAAAAGACAGATTTTGTTAGCATATCAGACTGAGAGGTGGATATACCGATACGATGGTAAAAAAACAAGTCCAAGAAGATATATTGTAGATGTATACGTCCGATCACTTTCGTTATTTTTACATACGTTTTGTTTTTGTCACTTCGATAAATTTTATTTGTGTCTCCGAATGTGGCTAAAAACAGAGCCATGAATAAGAGAAAAGGCGGATACGCATACACACATCTACTCTATCAAGGCACAGGCGCAGTGCCACTGAGCCGACCCCAGGAAGAAAGTACAGATGAGAAGAAAAAAAAACAATGGTCCATCTGCAAACGCTGCTGCAGCTCACCAACCACAAGATCAATAGAAAAACCAATTTAAACTGGAGCCTGAAGGACGAAACGCTCGCGGGGAGAACAGAAAGGCTCTATTTCCTCAAACATTTAAATGATTGACAACCCCGCAACGCTTCACGTGATATTGTCAGTAAAAACTGGAACCGGAGCTTAGAGCCCAAAGTTGTTGATCTGATGTGAACATCCGGGAAACGCCGGGGTCGTGCCAGGAAGGAATCTTCTGAATGTCAGACTGTGTACACAGTCGTGGGTCATTTCCGATAAGAGAAACACGATGTGCCACTCTGTTTTTCCTGAGGCCCAGCTCCTCCCTTTCCTTCTTTCTAGACTAGAGGATGGCTTTTTTTTTTTTTGCGAGGTGGAGGGCGGCTGAGCCTTGCCCAAGGTCGAGCTGTGTGGGCCGAGGTGGAGGCGATGGAGTGGTAGCAGTGCCGGGCGTGACGCCAGCTCTCCTCCTCTGTCCTCATCCAGATAAACCTCTCAACCCTGGCCTACTGTGGACCCCAGCTGGACCCGGGGCTCGCCTACTGTTCTGGGAGCGTGACTCTGCTCTGCCTGCAGAACCGAACGCCGCGCTAATGCAGAGTGAAAGCGGTTCAAAGTTAGAGCGAAGTAAAAGGGAAGGATTTAGCACTGATGAGCCAAACTGAATTTCAATGAGCTGATGGTAGCGTCGTCTCACTCCAGGCGGGGGCAGATAATTCTGTGGCTGAGTGCATTAACAACTCCTAGGTTAAAATGACCACTGAAAGCTTCATGCTCTGCTCTAAAAACATCCTCGCCATTATGTACACCCTCAAACTTTTAGCTATTTAACCAAACCAAAAGGCTAAATGCCTCTATATTTTATCTTTAAGTAACTTAAGAAGCTTAAAACGGATGCAATTCATCAAATAGCCACAAGGGGGTGTCTAACCCCTTAACACCGGAGATGTCACCACTGCCAACTAAATAACACAAGATCTTTCACCTAGCATAACTCTTCACAATCAATGTGAAACAACTGATTCTGATACAAAGAAAAGCGATTTTGGATATTAGATTTACTCTAGTTGAACGACGGCGCCAAGCCACTTTTCCACGATAGAATCAGCTGATTAATTGCGTTAACACTTGCATATTTGGACTAAACCACTACTTTCGGCGACAGAACCAGTGGATTTATGTTAATCACGTAAAGATTTCACTGCTTTGAAGTTTGGCATACCTTAGCTAAGCCACTTTTTTCTGCGACAGAATTAGTTGATTTACGTTGATAGCGTAGACACTTTACTGCTTTGAAGTGTCCCATATCTGCGCTAAGCCACTTTTTCTGCGACAGAATTCCATTGATAACGTGAACACTTCATTACTCTAAGATGTAGAATATTTGCACTAAACCCCTTTTTCCACGACGGAATCAGCTGATTTACATTAATCGCAGAAAACACTACTGTAAAGTGTCACATATCTCTGCAAAGTTGCTTTTCTTCGCTTCAGAATCCGCTGGAATTACGTTAGTTGAGTAAACGGTTAAAGAATCATGGTTGTCAATAAATGTCAACTTCAGAGCTAACGCTCCTCCTTCCTGTCACTAAGAGCTCTGTTTGCGTGCTTTTGCATGAGCTTATAGCCTTAAGCTAACATTAGCAGCACAAAAATTATGATGAGCTAAATTCAATCAATCCAGCTGTCCAGTTTTGAGGCAGATTTTTTTATTTGCTACAGCAAAAGTGTTGAACGCTCATCATGTCTCGCACACCTAATCACGGTTAGTGCTGCGTCATTAGTCTGAGCTTTTTCAAGCATCCAGTTTTCTAATCCAATGCGATTTGAATTAAGGAATACTCAGAAACACAGTTTTTATCAGAAATTCTTTTATGAAGGTCCTCTACTATGAGAAAAAAATACTACAAGAACATGTTAAAAACACACATAGGACTATTTTCATTGGAGTTAAAGTGTTCTGCTAAGAACTTCTGCTAACAGTAACATGTCTAGACCAGTTGGTATAAACATCTCTCCAAACTTACGTAATGTAAATTATTAACGTAAAAAAAACGGCGTTCTGGCTTGTCTTTTGTTACTACTAATCTCTCTGCAGCGTGGGCTGACACCGCCAAGCGTAAGATAAATGTAATGAGATGATTAAAGAGGCTGGTTTGTGCAGCTGAATGTGAGGATTTGTCTGTTATGAGTTTTTTTTTTTCAAAAACAGAGCAGAAAATACAACGTGTACTCCATTGTTCTCTGTTTACCCAGCCATAATTATCTTCTTCACAGATGAATGATATTATAAAGGTGGTGATTGATATTCTGAACTGTAACAAACCAACGGCTGGTTTAATGTAAAACAATACATGACTTTATGTTGATTTATTGGTCTCGAGGCTCTTTTAACTGTGAGATCACATGATTATTTAGTAACTCCATTGCATTTATTTTAGATGTGGAATAATGAACTGAGCCGTGTGGGATTCAGAAGAGATTCGAACAATACGGAAATAGGAAAAAAATAAGTAGGATGTGTAGGATTTTTCTTTATTAAAAAACACAAACATTCTGGATTTGTTACATTTTTTAAAATATACCAATGATTCTTTACCAGTTTTATGTATAGTGGTCCCTTGTTATATCGCAGTTCAGCTTTTGCCATTTTTGTGGATTTTTTTCAACAAATTTCTATTAAATAAATGAACATGTAGAATTTCAAATTAATGATCTACTCAACTCAAAAAATTTATTTGATAAAAACTAGGGCCGGGAATCGATTTAAAAAATTAACTAATCGGAAAATGAAAATAAAAAATTGAATCGCGATGAATTAACATAATTTTTTTTGTTACAGATTTGCTAGCCACTTATTATCTGCAAATAATCACATATGAAATAACGTGTCAACATTCACAGCCCTAATAAAAACTAATATTTTTTAATATAACAAATTATAGAACTTTTGTTAATTGATCCAATGTTTCACTTTTCACTGTGTATTTTTCTACAAAGTTTTAAACTTTGAAAGTTTAAACAAGAAAAAAAAGTATGAAAATGTTTGTGTCTGCCTGAGCAAAGTGTATGTAAGTGTCTACTTCATAAGGGGTTTTACAACCTTAAAAAATGTATAATCCTACTTTGCGGATTTTACCTGTTGTGGATTATTTTAAGATTGTAACCCCAAGATAAATGTTTTTTTTTCTAAACTATTAAAATAACAAACAAAACAAAAAAACTAAAACCCAAACTATCTGAAGAAATTGCAAAGTTTTCTTTTTTTTTTTTCCGTTAGAGCTATTGCCGAACATGAGGTCTGGTGAAATCAGGCTACAAAGCAGGAAAAGTGAACTAGCTAGTTTCGCTAGTAGTATTAAAAATAAGAGTCATACCAGAAAACATGTTCAAACAATTTTATAATTCCTGATTTCCCAGTCTTAGTCTATAGCCAATTTTCTTTTATATTTTTAAAGGTTTGTTGTTCAACCCCTCTGTAAGGGTTTCATATTGAAAAGAACCACACCAAGGTTCACCTGCAAGTTAAAAGACTCTTGTTCTGTAAATAAAACGCGCAAGCGTTAAGGCAACTTAGAAGAAACTAGAAGTACGACCAGTACTGCATTATTTAAAGGTTTGCATTCACACGGAGGGTTCCATGTGATATCAATCTTCACTAGGAATGCAGCAGTTCTGAACTTTAGGAAGGGCTAAAGCCAAAGCCCTTTTCCTTACTTGTTAGTCTTTACATGACAGCAGTCACGAAGCAATGACGGAACGGGGCACAACAAACCCAAAGGAAAAAAAAAAAAGGACTGATCTTATCGATCGTAAAATATGCTGCATTCCCAGTTCTCAAAGCGGGACCACAGGGAACCAAGTGTTATGACAGGACACGAGTAGTGCAGGAGGAAATCGAGTAAAACAACAAAGGAACAATGGAAGGAGAACAACAGAAGGAAGTCCAAAACCAGTGACAACACCCTGGCGGTAGAAGGCATGTGGACTATGTAGCTCAGACAAACTAAATAGATCGTCCTTCTTCTTACGGCATAATGTACTGAAGGCTATTTGTGCTGGAAAAAGAGTTGTAATTCACAGCACAAGAGTACACGATCACCATCTCCCTACTAAATCAGATGACAAAACATTTGAAGTGCTGTGTATTTGAGAAGAAAAAAAACAGCAACACATTGAAGAACGTACAAGACATAAAAGAGCCAGCTTTGTCCTGTAGCTAAAACAATCTTGTTTTTTCTTTTTTTAAATTATGTTTTTTACATGCTTGTACTAGACTTTCTCTTAGCTAAAACGCACATGCAAATAGGTCACTGAATTTGATGCAAACCAGAAAGAAAAAAAAAAAACAAATGGTGGAGTTCCAACAAAAACTACTGAAGGCAGATATCAAAAGGGAACAATTTTCCATTGACTCCTATGTTAAAACGTTCAATTTTACACCAACATTATACATTTTATGCAGTCTGATTACCACTGGAGTTGTCGATGGAAACAGGGAATAACACGCTCTTTGAACTACCATAACTCTTTGACCATTAACGCAATTACCGTAATTCCAGAGGGTTCTAAGCCGCCTTTCTCCGGGTCACAATCAGTTGGTTTACGTTAATTGTGTAAACACTTCCCTACTGTAAAGTGTTGTATATCAATGCAAAGCTGATTTTCTAAACGTTCATTACGTTAATTCAAAGAACCTCGACTAAACTTTTTCCTATTCATAACAATCACGGAGGGCTACTTTAAAATATATGCTGTTTTAAATTATTTTTAGGGTTCTCTTTTGATCAGTTGCTTGGTGGACCTATGGTTAAATCATAAGTCTCTTTTTCGGTGAGCGGTCCGGTATGGTATGGTCCGGTATTTTGAGTGTTTCCTTTATTAAATGGCTTGGTAAGGTTCAGTTTGGTACCTCTTGGGGTAACAGAACAGTATAACGAAACGGTAGAAAATGAGGACGACATTAGCAGCACCTATATAGCGCTCATTCCAACGTCTGTAAACATTTGGGTTTTTGCGTTTTCATGTGTTCTCTTTTAGCCAAGAATCTATATTGAAATAGCCTGCGAACAACAGCAAGGCCTGGTCTGCGGTGGAACAGTAAACGTTCTTTGGCATCCTTTGGCGACAGTATGATACTGGGTGTGCTAGTGGCATGCTAGCAGTTTACACCACGCATGCGGCGTGAAAACAAACCGCTCAGTGGAAGGAAGGCTTAACTGAGTGGAAACAGTCGCCAAAATTAACTGGACTGGACAAGACCACTCAGTGGAACAAGGCTATACAGAGCTTTTGACTTTTTACTTTGGCCCACTGAAGTGGGCGGAGCAAACTCTGGTCAATATGCCTCTCCTATGTTATCCTTCATTTTTCCCTTCTAGAAACTATCTGGTAACAGTAAAGGTTATCCCTCTAGTCCAGGGGTGTCAAACTCAATCCCACAGGGGGCCAAAATCTAAAACACACCCTAGGTTATTTATTGAACACACAAACTATATTTTTACAACTTTAAAAACGTAACTTTTTGACATAAATATAAATAAAAACAAGCAAGAGTATTATTCCAGGATAAATTAACCTAAACTTTAAATAACTTTCAATATTTTACTCTCCATCCATCCATCCATCCATCCATTGTCTTGTCCGCTTCTTCCCTGTCGGGGTCGCGGGGTGCCGGAGCCTATCTCGGCTACTGATGGGCGAAGGCGGGGTACACCCTGGACAGGTCGCCAGTCTGTCTCAGGGCCTCAATCACACACACATTCACCCTCACATTCACACCTAGGGGCAATTTAGAGTCACCAATTAACCTATGAAGCATGTTTTTGGACGGTGGGAGGAAGCCGGAGTCCCCGGTGAAAACCCACGCATGCACGGGGAGAACATGCAAACTCCACACAGAAAGGTCCCAGCCGGGATTCGAACCGGGGCCTTCTCGCTGTGAGGCAAGAGCGCTAACCACTGCGCCACCGTGCAGCCCTATTTTACTCTCCATTAAAATAAATTTTGTCAAAGTTATAAGATAACATTGGGCCATTAGTAACAGAACAATAAAATGATCTGGAGGGCCGGATATAACTACCCGGATGGCCGGATCCGGCCCCCGGGCCTTGACTTTGATAGATGTGCTCTAGTCACACATATTTATGGTCGTAACTAACAGAACTGTCTGAAATAACATAACAACTTCCCCCCTGAAGGAAAAAAAACTGATTTTTTAATGCGAAAATTTGAAAAGTTAAAAATAAATGTAGGTACAAGGACGTGACAAATAAAGTAATTTCTTCCTGAGGTTAAAACATTTTTCTGGATTTGAATTAATCATTTAACATTTTGCGTCCTATATAGCCTGGCCTTACATTGAAAACAAAATCCAACATTATATATATATATATATATATCTATGACTCAACATTTGGGTTAGTTAATTTCTATGAAATTTAATAAAATCAAAATAAATTCTGTTTCATTTTAGATTAAAAATAAACATGAATCAAGATGCGAGTTCTCTTTTAGTAATAAACACATTTACGAGTCTTGGTGCACTTTTACTATACATGCAGTTGAGGTATACTATTGTGTTAATTTTTGTGATTTTTTAATAAAAAGTGAAGAATGTGAAAGCATGTCGTGTGACCTACAAACTCAATATCAAGATTGCAGTTCTGTCCCTAAAAGATTGATGTGACCTTTAGCCCAATAACCGAACACAATGAGCAGATGTAGATCCAGATTCCTTATTCTCAAAATTAAGATAGATCGTCACCAAAGACCGAGATCAATCTCTAAATCTAATCTTCAGACACACAAACAGATGAGGAAGTCTTGAAGCCGAAGAGCCTGAACTTTGCTCATTTTGCAGCCTGAATCGTGCTAACAACCCTCGTGTCACTTTACATTGGGTTGTCTGCAGCAAGAGTTCACTTTTAGTTGATTGTTTTCCGTGTTTTCTTGGTCGGCAGCCAACCTCTGATTGGCAATAGCAGGCCCCGCTCCGAGGGCTTCCACTGCAGAGATGCATTGTGGGTCGGGGCCTGCAAGCAAGTCCAGTGGAGCGAGGTAGATGAGCCGCAGAAAGGCTTCGGGAGTCTGCTTTGAGCCTCTTTCGCTGGATGATGCGGGCACTGCTGAGTGTTTACCCATGGCCCAGTTATTTGCTAATCTTTCCCTCCTCCCCCAACTGGCCTTCGGTGCACCCTCCCATCCCAACCCCCCCTCTCAGACAACCCCTTCCACTCAACTTTGCTGCTAAAAAACAACAATCTAATCTGGCTCTCCCTCTCCCTGCTGCCAAGGCCCACGGGAGGAAGACAGTGCAGTCTGCAACTTTGATTTAGAGGCTGCCTGTGAGCGGACGAGTTGGACTTCAGTCTGTCTTTCAGGACCGCATTTACAGAATAACTCGTTTCGTCCTTCCTTGATGTTGTTTTCGTCCAGCCGTTGCTTTCAGCGGAACTATCTGCCTCTGAAGATGTACCTTCTTCTTAAAGTATTTGCTGACTCCCTCAGTTTTTCTAAAGTCCTCAGGTTGAGTTTAAAGACATGGTGGCGCGTTGGTGGGGGGTTGCCTTTAATCTGCCCCATCTGCTGCCCTGTGACTGCCCACTACCCCCCTCCTCAAAAAGCAACCAGGACTCAGTCCGTGTCTGTCTGGGTCTGGTACAGTTATGCTAATCCTAGAGTTTAAACCATACTCCACCACCACCCCCTACAACTACCACCACCACCTCCTTGTTTAAATACTCCCTCCTCTCTTTCTCCGTTTACTCCAACTTTCCCAAATATGTCATGAAAACGCAGATGACACGAGGAGTTTGCTGTCGCTCCACGGGGGGCGAGGAGGGATAATCTCAGATTACATGAGTAAAATAAAGTGCGGTTTGCGTCTGAATTGACTCTTTGTGTGTGACAACATTGTTTCCTCGTCTGCGTGAATGTAACGCAAGTTCAAGGCTGATGGGCGTCTTTGAAGGCCTGTTTGACCAGGTTTCCAGAAGTTCTTTCGCAATGGACCTGTTCTGAAGGTCCTGAAATGTCAAAACCATTTAGGATTCATTCAGAATAAATGATTCAACTATCATTGCTTGTTGTAGTTAGGGCCTGGGGACACGATACGTATCCCGATACTTGTCTCACGATACAATGCATATTGCGATATATCCCAAAACTGTACCAGAACACCTTTTAACTTGTTTTAGGACTTTTTAGAAAAAAACTATATGAACAATGAAATGGTAAAGTACATTTTATTAAATGATCACTGTAACTGTATACTAGTACTGCCAGTATACAGTGTGGTACCCATCCCAAGTAAAAGCGAAGTAAAACACAAACTGGATCTTGTGAGAGCTTGTTTTATTTTGGTCGCGGTGTAGAGAGACTCAGTGGGCTGTGCCGCCAACTAGCGGTTGAAGGTTTAGGTGGAAAACTAAAGTAAGACGCTGAAAGACACTCATAAATAATTTATTAAATATCGTCAGCCTTTTGAATCGATACAAGTATCGCCAAAATAAATATAGCGATATATCGCCAAATCGATTTTTCGCTACACCCCTAGTTGTAATTGTAAAATGTAACCAAATATTATTACGTTTTCAAATAAAGCAGCAAAATATGAAAACATTGACAAAAAATAATTGTACAAACATTAGAAAGATAATGAATGGAAATCTAAATTTAAATATTCATTGTTTAATTAATTTTTAATAACAATTTTAAATCAAATTTTTTGAAAAAAATGTTTAATTACAGATTTTTTTTATGAAGGTTGCAGCTTTTTGCATAGTTGGGCTGCCTATGCTACTTGTACTCAAGTCAGGTTTGACATATCAGATTTTTTAAATTAATGGCAACAATTGCTGGACGGCATTGTAGGTGTGTATGTCATTATGGTTTGCCTTTTAAAATAAAATGCCCGTTCTTATCTCTTTTTTTTTCTTAAATAAATTTCTCCTAAAAGTGCAAATAATATTTTTCTTGTTCAGTCTGAAAAATATGGGAATTCATATTTTATCTGATTAGAGAGAAATAAAATCTGAGTTTACATTTAAATTATTTGTTTTTTTAAACAATTTTTAAAAAGTTTTCTTACTTTGTATGATTTTTTTGCTGCTGCGACTTATACTCCAGAGCTACTTATTGTCCAAGAAAAATGGTCATTCATATTTCATTGGTCATTAGAGAGAAATAAAATCTCTATAAATTTAAATGACTTGTTTTTTAAAATGCTAATTTTTTTGTCATTATAGAAATTCTACTGCATTTTTTTAAATTAGTGTAAATCAATCTTCCAGGCTTTGCTTCAAAAGTTTCATTAAAAACAATTTGGTTGCTTAAGTAATCTTGAACACAGTTATTTAGCTAAATTAACATCACTGATTTATTTTTTATGAACTTTAAAAGAACCATTCATCACCTTAAATCATTTATTGACTCTCCTGTAAATATATATATTTTTTAAAGTTTATGCTTTCATACAGCACTTTTTTTTTTGCACACTCTAGACGATTTGTCCCTTCTGGTCAAGGAGAGTGCTTCATGTTAATCATAAGCTGTCACTCTAAGTTACCATCTCAAGGCTGCACCTTTTGTTTTCTAAAACATCCGCTAATTTCTCCTTTCTGCCGAACTAGAGGCTTGGCTGAACACTGCTCCATTGTGTTGCACACTGCTCCTTTACCTCGACTCGGCGCTCAAACCGAGTTATCGATGCTCAGTCACTTTACACAGTTTTAATGCCAGATCTGAAGCGGACCCAGCAGCCCCCCGGAGCCGCTTTTAACTCCCGTCATGTCTGTTTTAAGATGATGACACAAAACATCAGCATGGCCTCGGTGCCTTCACATCCTGCAGCCTCAGCAGCTCGGGTTGTGCTATCTGCTTTATTTGTGCAAACACCATTAGCAAACTGGAGATTATTTCCTGTTTCTGCTCCCACTTACTTTAATCAGAGATTTTTCTTCATTTCTGTTTACTATTCTTTTTTTTCCGCAGTAAAGATTATGTAACATTTTTTTTAATGTATTGGTCTTAAAAGACCAACGTGTTTATAAACATATTCCTAAGTCATTACTCTGATGAAGGAAAACGTATATCAAGAAAGTTAAGCTTAAAATTGCATTTCTAAGGATTTCCGTTATTCAAACTGTAGTGTGAAAGCAGTTGCAGCTTCAAAAAGATCATATTTATGATGTAGAAAATACACAGAGTGGGCCACAAGCTCCTTGCTCCGCTCCATTCCGATATATCCTCTTGTAGACAAATAAATCCATGTACTTCTTTGTTTTCCTCTTCCAAGCTGGAATCTGAATCAAAACTGCACAGCTTCAATATTACTCACCGTTTCTGTTGAACCGCTAATTTTAGGTTGGGTTTGTGAGGGGCTGTAAGCTAGTGGGAGAGTATGTGTCAAAATCAAGGCCCCGGGGCCGGATCAGGCCATCCAGATGTTTTTATTTTATTGTTATTAATGGCCCGATGTTATCTTGTGCTTATTTATAACTTTTATAATTTTACAAAATTTATTTTTATGAAGAGTAAAATATTGAAAGTCATTTAAGGTTTAAGTTGATTTACTCTGGAATAATATTACTGCCTGTTTTTATTCATAGTTATGTTAAAAAGTTACGTTTTTAGAGTTTTAAAAATGTAGTTTTAGAGTGTTCAATAAATGTTTATCCTGTTCGGCCCACAACCTAAGGTGTGTTTTGGATTTTAGCCCCCTGTGCGATTGAGTTTAACACCCCTGATATAAACAGATTGTTGATGGGAAGTGGGGCTGGGCTTGCCTTGCACCAATGGTCCCGCCCACAATTCAGAACGTCTTAGTTCTATAAGCTTGAGGAAGAGCATGTAAACAGAGAACTCTCAAATATGGGTTTCTCTGTGGTCCTTCCCAAAACTAAGAGGTGACTTTCAAATGAAGTACTGTGGCTCTGCGGAAACTATGTCCAAGAAAACTTCATGTTTTTAGTTTTGGTACAAACGGCATAGTCATAATTAAAAAAACCCCACTAGGAACACTTTTTAACTTGCTCTAAAGATTATCAGAGTGGGTCTTTAACAAAGCTTTTAGGCTTGCAAGTTTGAAACTATTGAAAGCTGATCTGCAGCTCCTGACTGTCTTTATGAATTTTCTAAACTTGTTTTGTTCCTTTTGGGGTCACGGGGGTGCCGGACCTTTACCTGGCCACTCGTGGGTAAAGGTAGGGTACACCCTGGACATATCGCCAGTCTGTCGCAGGGCCACAACAACACACACTCGCATTCACAACTTAGAGTAACCAATTAATCTATGAAGCAAATTTTAGAACGGTGCGAGGAAGCCGAAGTCCCTTGAGAAAACCCATGCACTCCATACAAAAAGGTCCCCCAGCCGGGACTTGAACCAAGACCTTCTTGCTATGAGATAGGAGCTCTAACCACTGCACCATTGTGCCCCAAGTTAGAACATGCCCATTTAAACTCTTTCTTGCTTTTTGTTATTTTAAGCTAAAAGTTTGTCCCCATTTCCACACTAAGGTGTGCGGCGAAGGGGTATTTTTCTCTTAGCTTTTGCATTCCTCGTTTAAATGCAGTTGATGAACTGAAATCAGCTTTGAGTAGGCTCCAATCGTCTGAAACGTCCACGTTGAAGCAGGCGAAATTAGTGAAAAATGCAGGACAGCCGTCCTTGACAACCAATATTAAGAAAAACAATCTTTGCTCAACAATTTGACAGAAATCAATTGTTGGAATTTTGTGTTTTCTCTCCTGTAACCTTCAATAAAACAAAAACAAAAAAACTGTGTTCTTGCGTTCAGGCAGTGATTCTTGGGTGGCAAAAGGTCCACAGAGAACATTTCTGAGGACAAATTCTTTCCAACTTGTTGACGCTTTAGAGTAACTTTTCTTTTTCTGTCCTAATCAAACTGGAAATAGAAAGCGGCAAACAGATGCCAGTAATTGCTATCTGAAGTAGAAGAGAGTTGAGAATGAGCGTCCCTCAACTTTGTGCCATTAAGCACATTCAAAAGCAGTTCACTTTAGTGGGTGCTAAGCACTTATTGTGTGGCAAAGTGCTAAGAAAAAAAATCTTTTCTTTATCCTGAGGATTTAGAGGACATTTGACTAAAAAACAATCTAACCACACTAATTTGTCAGCACATTTTGTTTTAAAGATTGTCCAAATTCATCTAAGAGATACACCGAAAGATTACTGTGGTTTCAGACTAATCCTTAGAAGTTTAAGTTTCTAGAGGATGTATAAAAGTGTTTATAGTTTAAATCTCCTTTTTTGTACAAAGACTTGTATTGTTCTAGAGCAGATTCTGAGAATATATTACCAACAATCCTACCAGCAAAAATATCAGAAAAGTAGCTTTTTTTATTTCCATTTGTAGAAACCAATCCAACAAAATAGGAATTGGTTCAATATTTTATTCCTTATCCCTTTGTCATAACTACCCTTACTGGTTGATATGGGTTGTCATGGGCGAAAAATGGGCAAACCAGTACGAGGCACCCAAATATCAGGGTTGTAGACCCTAGAGCAAAAATTTGAATGCATATGTTTTTTTATGGGGATAATGCAAGGGACAGGTCACAGTGAACACTTACACAATGTGTAAGGACGCGATTCGCGCCTCAAATTTGAACCTGCTACTTCTCTCTGCTTGATGCACTGACGCCTCAGCCGCAGAGCAACCGCCAAAGTTTTCTGGACTTCATTCATTGCCACCTCATGGAAAACATGGATGATGTTGAGCGAGTAGCTTGGGTTTTATATGTTTTGGAGAACTCTACAGAGGCGTCAGCAAGTATGTCATTGTGTCTGGGTTCACCAGATCATTCAGAGTCTCTCCGTGTGTGGTGTACTTTGCTTTTCTTTCAGCTGACCATTTAGGACCCTGGGTGGCGGCGCTTGCTAGTTCTGCTGGACCCACCGGGGGGCTAGCTAGCGTAGCTGGCTCGATCGTGCCAGCTCCATGGGCTCTGTGACAGGCTGGCGACCTGTCCAGGATGTATCCCGCCTTCACTCAACAGTAACTGGGACAGTCTCCGGCAATCCCGTGGCCCCATCAGGTTAAGAAAATTGAAGGAAACTCAGGGCAAAAATCCTCGCATCCAGCGGCCATATTGAATCTGTTTTTTCTACCTTTTGATAGACTCACTGAAAACATCACGTGCTCAAACCCAAGTCCCTGACGCCCCAATCACGCCACAAGACCTCAGATCGCGTCAGTACATTGACTTAACATGAAAACTCAACTCCCATGGAGCGCAAATTGCGCGTGGTGTAAATCTATCTTAAGGGTAAGTAAATGTGAAGTAGAGGAGACACAGGTTTATCATACAGATTTTTCTATTTTTGCAGTTAGAAATGAGACGGTCAGAGAGTAGTTTGGGTGTACGTTCTATGGGCACTTACGTATGCGCACCTTGCTAACGACTAGAGTGTGTCTTAAGGGTATTGTACGACTGAAGCATCTGTATGTCATGAGTGTGTGTAACTTATAAATACTTCACAGTACACATATCACAAGTACACCATTTGTATGTTCCATTTTCATAACGCCCCGTAACCCTTCAGCTTTCCTAGGCTTGTTTACATTAAAAGTGGGGTCATCTAGCTCCCACAAGACAGTGCGCTGAACTTTATTTTTCATTGATTAACGATCTTTAACAGGGGCCAATGACAGACATGAAGTCTTGTCCACCTTTGTCATGAAAGGGCTAACACCCCCAATTTAAGGGTGGGGTCATCTGGACACCATAGGAGAGCTTGAGGATTAAGGTGGTTGCACAAGCCTCAAGGAAACTTCAAGACATACTTGTGCTCCCCTTAACTTTGTGCTATCCTAGGAAGGTTGATGTTGGGAATGCAGTCAAATGAACCCCCACAATGATTTCAATGATTTATGATTTTCACTGGTGTTTGTGGAAGACATGAAATTCTGTCCACCTTCACCCACATTTGTCATGGGATGGATAACACGTCAATGTAAGGCTGGGGACATCTTAACCCCATAAGATAGCACAAGGGTTAAGATGTCTATCTACAATCCACCACTGACTTGGACAAACCAAAAACCCGCAAAAACTAAGGCCTTGGATGAATTGTGGCAACAAATCTGGAGAGTATGAGTGATAAAATGAAACACTGTAAAGACTAGGCAAGCTTTTAATTATAAGATTCAGAGGAGTAATCTATCAGTCCATCTTTCTGAAACAAGGAGATCGGTTTTATTTAAGCTTTGGCTAACCCTGAAACCAATTTAATTGTTGTTTCTCTGTCATCAAACATGAAAGAACAGTTCTCAATCAAGTGGCTTTTTCCTTATTTTTGTGTAAAACTATTGCAGCCTTGTTGAGCTTAATTAGCCACGCCGCCCTTTAAGGAGTCTCCATTTCCCCTCAGAGTCTTTAGCACTATTTGGTCTGTGTCTTAATTAATCCTCTTTGGACTCTCGACCACCCCCAGCTTGCTTTGGAAAACAACAATGCCTTCATCAAGATCCTATCACAGATCCAAAAAAACAGATTTCCTTTGTGACAATCTGAGCTCCGAGGTCCAGATTTTGGACCAGGCTACGTGCAATCAAATAAGTCAAGACTCAGAAACATGGCGACAGGAGTGGAATGCTTTCAGGTATGGCAGGTAAATTTAAGGAGCAATAAAGAGATCAGGACGATTGGATGAATCCTGAAACCATGGCTCAGACGGGTAACAATCCCTCCTGTTTCTATACAGCCATCCTACCGGACGGTCTGACCCGGCCAAATCAATTTTGGCACAGTACACCAATTTAGATTTATCGACTGTCTGTGCGACATATACGCAGTCATGTGAAAAAGTGAAGCAGACCCTCTCGCTCCATCCGACTGGGGGGGGGGTTAATGTACCAGGTTGAAGAAACGGCTCTTTGATCCTTTCCAGGGATTGTAATAAGGTAAACACTAAGATAAGCATCAGCACATGACATATTACTCTGTCATTCACTTAGCTGGAACCGAGTCAGGGTGAAGCAGAGCATGCAGTGCTTAAAGAAAATAGCAGGAGCGTCTCAGATTCTACAAGCCTCAGGTGTTCAAAATTAAATGCAAAAATTCTAAATAAGTTTCCTTCAATATTGACTTGTTTGACTTAACAGTTTTAAGAAAGGCGGTAGACCCATCTATATATTGACGATTTGGACTCGTAAGTCAACCACAGGACCTGAGTTTTCGTGGTCACCAAATCGACCATGAAACTCCTCAATACATCAGGGTCTCCATAAAAAAAAGAAAAGGAGGCCATCTGTCCTCCCGCTAAATCTGGGTCACTCGGGGAAACAACTGTTTCAATCACTACAAATCACCACTGACTAGCTTAAATGAAATAAATGAAGATGTGGTCTAACAAAATTAAGACTTCGGATGTCTCATAATAAAAATTTATTTAAAATGTAAACATATAAAGTACAAAGAAACAAGAAAACAAGATATATTTAGAAAAAAGTTACTGCATAAAATTAGATATTATTAAAGAAAAATATTCTATTATTACTGAATTTAAATAGTTCATAAATATTGATTAATAAATACATGTTTTTTTTATCTGTTATTTTTGTGTAATGACACACAATAAAAATGTTAAGAAAAAAAAATGACTGTCTTTGGTCAAATTCTGACAAATTTTTGGAGGTAATTATGGTTAAGATGACAGAACTTTCTGAGACTAGATGACTCAACAACAACACTTTAAAAGTCCCTTTGACCAAGAAACAGTTTAAAGCACCTTTTTCCTGTGGCAGCTTCTCTGCCACTGCGGTGTCGAGAAAGGAAGAATAAGAAGCGCGGTGATGAATTCTGAGCTACAGCAAAGATCAAAAAGACATTTTAGAGTCGCAGACTATTAAATATTTTCTCTGGAGACGTTTCACCTTTTCCTTTCCTCTGGATAATGAAGCAGTCATTGCAGCATTGGAAACATCTAGTCATCTGTAAAATGGAATTTCATTTTAATTTGAAAACTAGATAAGCTAGTGTTACCTTTTTATCAAATATTGAACATTCAGGAAATAATACTCTGGGGCGTCTGGTTAGGATTTGGTTTTTGATTAAAAATCCACTACGATCATCTATTGATGGATTTTTAAAGTATTCCCAGTGGTTTTAATTATGATTTTGGCATTTTGAGTCAAAACAGTTTTAAAAATATGTCGTTTTCTAGGACATTGTATCTGCAGTAGTTCATTAGAAATTTACATTTGAGTTGTGGGTGGGTTTGATGGTGGGGAGCAACCCCGCCTCCTCTTCCCCTCCTCATTGCTGAGAGTGCAGAGTGAAGCATATTTTCTACGTCACAAATGCGCTTTTTCAAATGTCAATTTTTTTCAAATGAATAAAGCAATGGTCAAAAATGCCATTTTAAGCTTAATCTTTTTCATATAATCAGAAAAATGCAAAAAATACATTTTCTTTTTCAATTGGAGTGGGTCCTTAAAAAATTTAATCAATGGTGCCAGAGCCGCTCACCAGGCTAACACACAAACACTCAATTTCTGTGCTCAGCGAACGGTGCTTAGTCGCTAGTTTCATCGTTCAGCTAGTGGTGCTCAGTCTCTAGTTTCGCCACTCAGCTGCTAGCTTTGCTCTCAGCTAGCAGTGCTCGGCCACTAGTTTCTCTGCTTAGCTAGCAGTGCTCAGCTGCTAGCTTCACCCTCAGCTACCGATGCTCGGCCACCAACTTCAACACTTCGCTAGCACTGCTCAATTGCTAGTTTCGCAACCCAGCTGCTAGCTTTGCCACTCAGCTAGCGGTGCTCGGCCTCTAGCTTCACCTTCAGCTACCGATGCTTGTTCGCAGGATTCCCTGCTCAGCTAGCAGTGCTTAGCCACTAAATTTGCCGCACAGCTAATGTCGCTCAGCCATTAGCTTCGCCGCTCAGCCGCTAACCTTAACCACTCAGTAGCTAACCTCAAGCGCTCAGTCACTAGCCTTAATTGCTCAGCTCCTAGCCTCACCACTCAGCTAGCAGTGCTCATTCGCTAGCCCCGGCCATCGCTACAACCAGTGTAACAACGGGTAGGAAAAGAGCTCCAAAAATAACTCATATTTCATGACTAACTTACTTTCTAGTGTGCAAACTGTAATTTATGATCACATATATGGATATAGTTTACTCTGAAAGAACTAAGAAAAGGGTATAGTCCTTTAAAAGTAAAACTTATCTACAGACAGTATTTTTGAGTACTAGTATTATGTTATCCACATGTTCACAATGTAAATAATCATTTATAAAAACATCTGTTTTTATTTACAAAGAAAAGTAGTTTTCGGACCAGATTTTAATGCACAAATCAATATTTATCCTAATCGGATTAGTGTTTTGGCTGCAATGTCCGGCCCCACCTCTGATCAGAACCCTTTAGTGGGGTTGGATGGACACACACACATGAAAACACACAAACAGAGCAGAGGAGACCACCAACTCTTCTCTGTAAAAAGCCAGCAAGCACTCTGAACCACTTATCACCAAGATGATGCATCAAGTCAAATCCATTCCCACACATTCCACTTGACCCCCTCCTCCCATTCTCCATGCAGGTCCTGCTATCTTATCAGACTCAAGGTCTCGCAGGAGCCTGGCTTCAGCTCCCAGTCCTGAGCACAAGTTGACAGACAAGGACTGGGGGATGTCTGGCTCTGTTTTTTTCCCCCCTCCGGGCCTTTGTACACGAAATGATTAAATCAAAAGGAGCCAGAGGTGCTTTTATGGAGCTAAATCACAATTCACAGACATGAAAATAAACAGAATTGTCATATTTAGCCAAAAGAGTAAGCATGCGAATTATTTTTTTAAACTAAAATCCACCCACCAGCCACTGAAGTCAGAAGAATCGCGAGGCAAAACCCAAATTTAGCGAGAAATCTCATCGCGGTCCGGCCCACAGCCATGGCTCTTGTTCGTCGACTTTGGTCTGGTAGTTTCGGTGCTCCTTTTTATTATTTATTTATTTTGGTCCGTCTTAAGCGATATCTCTGCTCCTTTCTTGTCCCCTTTTAATCCTCCAGTCGGTAAGTTGGACAGACATCCAGAGAAGTCGGGAGTTTTCTCCCCCCACACGCACGAAAGTCCAGTTAGTCCCGCTTTCCGCTCCGGCACAGACCGGACTCACCGGACTCGCGGCCGGGCCAGCTAACTTGTTTGTCGGATGTGCCGTCTGAGCGGTGCCCGCAAACCTCCATCTCGGCTAACTAGCATGCTAGCAACCCAGGCGCCTGTCTGGCTGCTGGGAAACTTGTGCAAACAGACAAACTATGGCAAAAAATACTAAAAAAGGCTAATCTAATTCGTATAAACACCTAGCTTCATCTGTAAATCGTATTTGTTTAATTTTTTTGGATAATCCGCTCCCGGTTTTCTTGACCGCAAACTAGCCGTTTAGCTAGCTGGTTAGTTCTGCGCGTCCCGTCTGGTTTCTCGGCGGATTTTTTTCCCTTAAAAAAAAAAAAATCCAAATAAAATCCGCCACAAGTCACGAGCGCCGAACGGAGCCGCTCTGTTGGACCCGGATCTTTTGCCCCGGTGCTGACAGACGGCGCAGGGAGGAGATGGATATCTTTCGGTCTAATCGGGGCGGATGGGAACGCCTCGTTTGCTGTCTCGTCTGGACCACTCGTCTCCGGTATCAAGTTGCTTTGGACGGCGGCGGCGGCGCTCAGTCAGCCGGAGAGGAGCAGCGCCACTGTGCCGCAGACCGGAGACACGACAGCGGGGAGAAAACACTGAAGCAGGGGCGTGCACTGCAGCCCACACCGAGCGACATAAACAAGTCCACAAGAAAATTTACAAACCATTTCAGCGATAAAGCAGATGTGATATTTATTCATATTAAAACGATATTTCAATGTAACCAATATAATGATAATATATAAAAATAAAAAATATATGTTTTAATTGATTTTATGATTGTATTAAAGCCCTTTATTTTACATATCACATATTTCTTGAACATCACAACATTATTGTTCATTTTTTAATTTTAAAGACAATTTTTTAACATCTTTTACTAAAATATGACAAATATGAGCAATTTCACAATACTAAATGGCCATAAAGATTTTTTGGGGGGACAGAAATTGTCATGACTACAATTCTACGAATATGTAGTGTTCTATGGAGCTCCAAAATGGCAATAAAAACATAGTTTTCGCAAATTAATATTTGTGGCCATGATTTAGCATTTTATGGCTGCAGTTTAGTATTCTGGAGCCATAAATTAACATCTGACTAGCATTTGTTAGCATTTTGATGGTATTACATTAGCATTTTGCAGTCAAATATTAGTATTTTGTGTGCACAAATAAGCATTTTTGGAACTTCATTTAGTATCTGTGGCCACTACTTAACATTTAAGTAGCATTTTTGGGGCAAACAAAAAACAAATATGTATATCTTGCACACAAATTAGCATTTGTGCACACAAGTTATCATTTTGATGGCAGAAATGACCTTTTTCCAGGCACAAATATATTATTTTATGTTCACAAATTAGAATTTTGGGAACTTAATGTAGTATTTGTGGCTACTAATTAGCGTCTAAGTAGCATTTTGTAGGCAAAACAAATATAAAATATGTATATTCTGCACACAAATTACCATTTGTGCACACAAGTTAGCATTTTGATGGCAAGAATTCACATTTTTGTAGAATTTGCAAGCACAAATTAGCATTTTGCGAACTTAATTCAGTATTTGTGGCCACTAATTAGCATTTAAGTAGCATTTTGTGGGTAAAAAATACAAAATATGTATTTTCTGCACACAAATTGCCATTTGTTCGCATGATTTAAGATTTTTGTGGGCACAAATTAGTATTTCATATGCAAAAATTGGCATTTATCCACACAAATTGGTATCTTGTCCACACAAATGAGCATTCCGTGACCTTAATTTAGTGTTCGTTGTCACAGATTGACATTTTATGAGGACAGGTAGTATTTTGCATCCACAAATGGGCATTTTGTGAGCACAAGTGAGCATTTCCCACATAAATTTGTATTTTACTGGCACAACTTAGTATTTTGTGACCACGCATTAATCATTTGTGACAATAGATTAGTAGTAGGAACCTGATGATACTAAAATACTAATTTGGCCAAACAATGCTATTTTGTGCACAGAATATTAATTTGATGAAACATTTTATTGTTTTGCTTTTATGTCATATCCGGGGTTCCGTAGGATCCAGATTGAAAAAAAATTAAAGAATAAATACTTAAGGGTACCTTAAATTTTGAACAAAATACAACCATATAACAAATAGGGACATTTTTAATTTTAGTTGTTTGCTCTATCTGAATTTATCTATTTTTAAAGCTAGAGTGCATTTTTAAGAGTTGAAAGACATAAATAATTTGAAAACTGTATACCAAAAAACCCCAAAACATTGATGTTTTTGTGGGGGAAAATGCATTTTAAGCCCTTTTGGCAAAAAGAGTAAACACAAATGATAGCAATTGCATAATATGGACATAATTTTCTAAATATTTAAATTACATTATGTCAATTAAAGTACATTTTTCTGATGGTTTCATTGAGAGATATTTGAAATACTTTGCTGCCTCTGTGTGGCCAAAATTAATAATTTTAGTCTCAGTGGTGTTAATCCAGCAGGTGGCGATCTTAATCCATAGTTTTGACTGTGTTGTGTACTTTCACATTTTCTGCATCCATGTAACTAATCTCTCTTGATAAATTGTCTGCTTAATATGTCTTCTTTAGTATCTGGATTAAACTGGAGGTAATACAATATGATTAAATCCAGAGTTGGTTCAATCTGAGGATTTAAAAACAAATAACTTTGGTTAAGATTAATTCAACAGTAAAGGATCAAAACTTGTTGTTGTATAAACACTTAAAAAGAAAAGGATGATCTCCCAAGTTACTTTTTAAAGTTATATCTGAATAAAACATATAACCAAGTATTATTTAAAAAATAAATAAGTAAATTTAACAGTTTGTATCCTAAAATGACTCGTGTTTACAATGACAATCTCAATACCGTATATTATCTGGTGTTAGAACAGCTCTTCTTTTGTTTGAGGCTTTTTTTCTATTTTATGTTATTTTATGTTTTCCTTTTCCTATCTTATATGCTGCTCAATAATATTCAAATAGTGAAAAGATATCTAATAGCTATTGAAATTAAATATTACTTTAGGTTTAATTTAGAAGAAAATCTTGTTTTTTTCAAATTTTTTTTAGGAACGATATTTATCAAAAACATATTTTATGTATGTTTGAAGATATAATGCAGTTATAACCTATGTTAAATACTATTTAAAATTAACTATTTAATAAATAGTTAATTTTAAATGTAAAAAAATAGAAAAATAAGTTAAATATAAGATTGAAAAGCCTAAAAAATGTTCTTTCAAAAGTTATTGAACTCATGTTTTTAAAATGATTTTTAGGTACTATTTTGAGTGAAAGAAAGGTTAAAAGATGTTGACAGTGGAGTCCAGGAGGCGCGAGCCCCAAGACTTCTAACCACGCCCCCTGCTGAGGCTTTGACTTTGATGTGACCGGCCATGTCCAATCGGAGATGAGAGCACGAGGCGAAGGGGGCGTGTCAATCGGTTTGATGCATTCTGTGACGGGACAGCTTCAAACAGGGCGACCCAAAAGTCTGGATTTAACAGTTCTTGAATTTTCGAAGCTCTACGTCACTGGTGTGGGCGCGTGAAGCCCAGCCGAACAGAAATGGAGCCTTGAAAGCTGCGCGAGCCTGATAACTTCACCCACGGTCCCGGACACGCAGCCGCCGCCGCTGTTGCAGCCAGCGTGGATCCGTCTGTCGCTCCCCCTCCTCACCTGGCTGCGTGGTGGGCCGCGCGATGGCTGCCGCTCCACCTGAGCCGAGGAAGTTCACCCGGGGGCTCAACAAGCCCGGGACCGCCGCGGAGCTGAGGCAGAGCGTGTCCGAGGCCGTCAGGACGTCTGTGTTGATGGTGAGGGGCACCCACAACTCGAACTCAGTAGTACTTTGAAAGTAATAGTACTTAAAGACCCTCTCCGATGGAAAGTGTTTTTTTTTAATTATTTTTCTGGCAATTTAATGTATAAGTTAATTTTTTGTGAATCATGGCAGACGAAAAAATAGCGGTTGGAAAAAAACTTGTAGGTGTGACGTAGGACCTACAACGGCAAGCCGCGAAATCATTCTGATGCATCCACTTGTTGACAACTAAATCCATGAAATGTGTTGCTGGATAGCTCTAATATTGGTCGCCATTTTTTGTTGCAACAGTAATGTTAGCTTGAGGGCGTGTGGAGCCAACAGTAAACAAACCAATGATGGGAGATGGGGGCAGGCTTACTCGCTCCTCAAAAACTTTAGCGGCTATTCCGTTGCACATAAGCGCAAAATTTTATTGTAAAAATCAAAAAAATGCAATTTAGCTGTTTCCATGAAATTTGTAATTATGTCAATAAACACAAACCAACTCACATGATAAGTCATTCCAAGACATGGTGACGGAATTGAAGAATACTTTGATTTACAGCAGATATGTTCTAATTTTAGCCATGGCGCTAGCGCTTTTCAAAGGAGACGTCTGCGTCTTATTCAGGCCATGGAGCGGCAAGCTGCTTAAGAGATATTGGGGAGTAAAAAAAAAAAGTTCAGTCTTTTCGTGGGTCTAAACATGCCGTGTCATTCCACTTGGCTTTTCCTACTTCCTGTCTACTAAGCAATGCATCCCGTTTTTGGTCACAAGACTAATTTAATTCGGAAAAAAATGTTTCGATTGCAATTTTGCGACATGTCAATTTTGATACGCCTCAAAAACACCTCCTCGAAGCTCAAAAACGTTTTTCGATAAATGCTATTTTTTTTCTTAGCTATTTTTTTGTTTGTTTTTCAAGAAATTGTCATGTTGCCATTAGGCAAATTTATTATCGAAAATCCTATTAACGCAATTTCATAGTCAATGGAAACGCAGCTTATGTCCTAGAAAATGACGCAGTTTTTTTTCTCAAAATCGGCATAATCATAATTAATATAATTATAGCTCAAAAGATAATCGGAGGGGGACTTAAAGTAAAAACAAATACTAAAACTTCTGAATTTGAACATCTATGAAATGTTGTCAGTAATGGTTATAACCAATAAGAATCAGTAAGTGGATATTCTGGTATTTGTACAAATTAACGTTCACAATTTGTTTTTTTACAATTCAAAAACAACACAAAACCATTCAGGCAAAACTGACCATTGCATTCTTTCCTTTCTGTGTCAAACGTGTGCAGCTATTCTGTCAGCAGCTGCTGCATGTTTCATGTCTGACTCCAGTTACAACTTTCTCTGAGGTTGCTGGGTAACTGAAATGCACACTTTAAGGCCACCACACAAACTGCACGCACACCTGTTCTGTGCCCTCTATCACCTGAAGCCCCAGGTGCATCTTACAACCAGGAGCAAGCAGTCAAGTTCTGATTTTACAGCAAAAGGTTTTTTTCTTTTTTTTTCTATTTAGGACTTTTAGGCATAAATAGGTTGATTGCATTTTGGATTTCAATGCCTTATCCACAACAGTGACCCAGCTTACAAGGTTGCGCTCATCTCTTTGCATAATGATAATCAATGGGCCATTTTTTTCCCTGCAACTGTTGGCTTCTGCTGAATTTAAAGACCCACTCGGATCATCTTTTGAGCTATAGTATTTTGGAAGTGTTCCGAGTTGTCTTTTAATTATGATCACTGTATTTTCCAGAGTACAAGTTGCATTTTTTTTTAAGTGTTTTTTTTCCCCATAGTTTGGCCAGGGGTGCGACTTATAGTCAGGTGCAACTTATATGTGATAAAAAAAATCTGCCGAACACTGGCGCCAACCTTCCACCAGAGGCAATGTGGGGTTCAGGATCGACTCTTAAATTAGTTGTCGACTATTTTAATAGTCAATTAGTCGTTGATTTGTCAACTAATCATAGCAGCCCTAGTTCAGGTGTTAAAAGGGTTAATTTTGTTTCTAAGGTTGAACAGCAGAGGTCTAAGAAATAAACCCTGAGGAACACCCCGAATAACGGAGACTCTGATTAATGATCAGAAACATAACCACAACCTCCAAATATAATAATCGGAGGCAATTGTGGACCTGAAGCTCAACCCAAAAATGTGCAGAAACCCTTAATGTGGAATAATGGGTTGGATCAGCTTAACTGCATCCTTCTGGTTATTTCACTAGGCTTGAATGGAACACTCAGAGAATTGCACCACATTTATTACTGACATGTTTCTGGTTCAGCTTTCTGTTAGAAAGACGCATTTAGCAAAAAGGAAAAAGATCATTACTGTTATTTCCCCCAAACTTGCCAACACTTCATCATGACCTCATAGGACATAAAAATGTACCATTTCATACTACTGAATAACTGCTGAACCGCTTGTGAATCTTCCTTTTGCTGACGTTGGTAGCTCTCCTTAAGGTCTAATAACTGAAAGCAAACCACTCAGCAATTTATAACGGACCAGAAGGTTTAAATCTGGCTCTCATTACCTTTCATTCAGGATAAACATCCTCTACTCTATTTTTGAGAGGGTGTACTCGTGGTGCAGCTGCTGGCTCAACATGGAACCGACATACTTGAAGGGTAACTTCAGATTACCGGACAACAGAGAATATCCTTGACAACCCCAACAGGATGTTGGGCTGTTGCCTAGCAAACTCTAACAGGTTTTGTTAAAAAAAAAAAAAGACAATTAAAGTTGTCCATTATTTAGTTATCGTCTTTGTGATCTCCTTAGCTATAGTACCATAATAATCCCATCTTTGCCCACAGTCTGTAGTCCGGCACAATGGACGCCAGATCAGATCTCTGGCTTTTATTTAATAATGGATGAGATGATGGTAGGTGTCCTCGCTATTTTTGAACTTGCCCTTTTTCTTCTCCGCAACCTGGTGTCACACTAAGCTCACCGGGGGCGATTAATAATGAATGCAGTGCTTGCATATGCAGTAAATCATCTCCGTCCAATAATGAGGTTTTGTTGGATGTAGAACGCGTTGGACGCGGCATATGTGGAGCAGAACTGGCATGGAGTGCCGACTCCATCGTGTAGTCATGGAAGCAGAATCCCAAAGGTTTTCACCGATCCAGAGGATTTGTCCGATTTAGGGCGTAAAAAACCTGCTGGAGATAATCTCTAGATTTGTAGGCGCGTTAGCACCGCTGACCTATATCTGTGTCATGATACCGAAGCCGTGGTGTTTGGCCTTCAGCTGATCTTTACAGTCTGGAGTCGCCGCCGTCTCGTAGCCAAAGCTGCATACTTTTCCTGCTGTGTGGTTTCTGTCCTTTCTGTATTTAGGCTTCCTCTGGGTCTGTCATTACCGCGCTCCGTCGCAAATAAACACCTTCAGAAAGTTTTAGTTTTGAAGTTACAATCCTCAGCTTTTAAGTTGCAAAGGAATTTATAGACGTGACTTTGTGGCGTTCATCAGGGAGCCTCTGTGTGTTTTTTAACTACCTGGGTTTTACGGCCGTAGCTGCTGACTTGAATGAGCTTTTAAGGGCGGGTTCAGAATTTGGCAACATCTGCTGTGGTTTTTTTTATAGCCGTTCTTTTCTTTAATTAAGACAATCTGGTTTTTGTTTTGTCTGCCAGAAGAAAAAAAAAAAAACGACTATAAGGATTCACAATAAAGGAATTGGTTTATAGTTGTATAAAAAGGTATTTATCAGCATTTATCAATACAAATGTTTTTGTTCATTAGATACCACAATCAAGTTGTAGTATTGTATAGATGAGGGCTGTCACTAACCATTATTTCTGTAGTCGATTATTAGAGATGGATGTTTTCTCTTTACCGCAAGACCAATATGACTTTCTTCTCTCCAACAAAGTTTATTAAGTAAAGATAAGATCTGTATACCTTGTTTAACTTCTATTAAGAACATAAAAATTGACATAAAAATATATTTTTTTTGTAATCAAAAATCTTATACAAACGACGTATTAGGGCCACTTTATGAAGAAAATTTTATTTTTAAAATGACCACTTTGAATCTTGTAAATTTACGAGAAAAAGTCGTAACTGCTAAATTATGAGAATAAAGTCGTATATTTATGACTTGAAAAGTCATAGGGTAAATTTATGACTTTTAATCTCATAAATCTACGAGATTTAAAGTTGTAAATTTACGAGAAAAAAATAGTAAATTTACGGGATTAAAAGTCTTAAATTAATGAGAAAAGAACCAAAGTTGTCTGTCTATCAGAGACGAAAGACGTGGAGTATCTTGTCAAGATTTATTTCTAAATCGGTGTTAAAAACAAAGAAATTCTAAACCTTTTGGCGATTCAAGGTCAAATTATTTCTGGGTTTGGTGTTGGTAGTGCGGAGTTTCATATGTATAATAAAGAGCTCAGAGATACATGTTCACAGGACCATCTCTTTATTTTGCCTTTCATTTCCCAGAAGCCCTTTTGCCACCTTACGTCACATCTCTGACATGCACAGAAACTAAGGGAGAACATAAACAGAGCTCCGGACGCCCCCTTCTCCAAATGAAACGTCCCATCTCAACACAAAACAACAACGATGAATGACAATAATCTGTTACGTTAGCACAAAAACATTGAAAATTCCAAAAACAAGACCTGTTTAGACGGAAGCATCACAGAGTTGGAGGAGATATTGTCTTTCGCGGAGGAAGAAATGACTGGAAGTGAACAGCTGCAAGGATATGGATGGCTTCATCAACGTGATCTACAGAGATCCTGCAAGCTACCATCAATGAATAAAACATTAATAAACTGTAAATCAAACAAAGAAACTTCCAAACATCTGTAACGTTTTAAACATTCAGTTTATCTGTTAAAATCCAAGACTCTTTTCACATTTTAATCGGTCTGTTTCAGCTCACAGTGTACATTCGGTGGACTGTTGGCTTCTTTCGACTTTAATAAATTTACGAGAAAACAACTAGTAAACTTGCGAGATTTAAAGTCGTAAATTTACGAGATTTAAAGTCGTAATTTTATGAGAAAAAACTCGTATTGTTAAAAAAACTTAGGCCGGATCCGGCCCCCAGGCCTTGACTTTGACACATGCTTTAGATGTAATAACAGAAAACATTGCACCCATTCTCTAATAATGAGTGAAGATGTTTGAGCGCAGTGAGGAATATTAATTAATTAATTGAAGAGTTATGGGAGTCAAAAAACATGTAAAGAATGGAGCTAAGGGTCTGGTGTTAAAGGGTTAAGCTTTTCTGAGCTGTTTGTTAGTAGTTTAAATAAAGTTGCACATCATAAGGGTTAAGAGGCTAACCTTGAGAGCAAACAGCTAGGTGAAATTGTTAGAAAAAAAATCCCCCTTCATCAGTCTTATTAATTTGTCCTAAAGTGTTCATTACATTTACATCAACTTTATTTGGAAATTTTTGATATAGATTAAGGAACAAAGTACTTCGTTTTACTGTTTCATTAGGATAATAAAGTCTATTTGAACATATAGTTGATTTTTTTTAAATCTTAGTCATATTATTCAAACTTAGCCATTCTTATCAAACCAGTAAATATTTCATGTAGTCACATGACAAAAAAATCACTCAAGCTAATGTGCCAAAACATTCTAGATCAGACTATCATGGGGCATTCTTTCTTTATTACACATCGCGTCGGTTCTTTGCTTGGACTTGAGTTTCTCAAAGCAATGTCTCTACTTGCTTCTGTTTCTGCTGAGGGGCTCAGAAGGACAGAGAGAGAGAAATGGGGTTAGAATCACCATCATCTGGCTTTTTTTACATGGTGAGTCATCGATTCTTTGTGGTTGCACATTTGGCAGTCGCCCTGTTGGAGGCAGCATTGATGCACCACATCTGCCTCGGCTTGTCCAGTGGAGGAAAAAAATGCTCAAATTCAAGCATTTTATGGCAGAAACTATTGTGTGTGTGTGCTGTTCATTTGCTATTAGAGCATTATTTTGCAAATCAGTTTCAAAAGCTTTCTCAGACATGCTGCTGTTGCCAGGAAACCGGCCTTATATATTTGTTTCGTCATCTTTAATTGTCCAATTTAGTGCAAGAATGGCATCTTTAAAGAGCAAAGGTTTCATTGAAGGATGAGTCATATAAAAATATAAGTCGTGGGGAGACTTTCTATTTTTTATGTCTTTTCCTAACTAGATAACACATCGAAACATTTGATAAATGACCAGCATCAGTAAAGCAGACTAAATTAATGTTATCAAAAATAAAACATATCTATCATCTAATGTTTTACCACAGCAAATTTTTAAACTAATTTTAAACATGAAGAAATACAGTTTAAATATTTATTTTAAGATCAAATTTGGTATAGAAAGCAGAATTTACTACTTGCACTACAAGACAAAAAGAGGCGGTTGAGTAAATTTATATCCAGCCTCAAGCCTAAAGAGTTGGCAAGTCATATATATGATATTATCAATCTGCACTAAAGTACATTACCAATATTTATAGTGTTCACTTGATGTCCGTTTTTCAGCGGAACACCTCCTGGAGGCCAGAAAGCCACAGTTTTGGCCCACCAGATTACGAAGGCAGCCATTAAGTAGATTTATCCCACTAAGGACAGAACAGGACATAGAATTTTAAGAAAAAAAAATACAAAGCAAGCTATGAACTTGCACTTTTATTTGCCCCTGAAGAGATCAGGCTAATACACTATTTGTAATAGGGACTTTGTCACCTGTATTTTTTATTATAATATTATCATACAGTTTTATGATAATAGTACAATATTTACATTTGGAAGTGCTTACATGTACACTGTTATGTATGTATGCTATACTACCGTGAGCTCAAATACACAAGAGCTACGGTTTGACTTAAAGTCCCACTCCGATCATCTTCTGAAAGCTTCCCGAGTTGTCTTTTAATTATGATTAGGCTGTTTTTAGTCAAATCCAAGAAAACCTGCATTGTTTTCTAAGACATAGTTTCTGCAGAGCAGCAAGTCCATCTCTCTACACTAACCCAACATTATCGATACAACAAAAATGGCGACTAATATTGGTTCTATCCAGCCGTACAGTTTAGAGCCAGATGCTAGCTTTGACGAGAAAAACGAAGACGTTCACGGATCTAGTCATCTGCAGGCGGATGCCAAACAGGGAGCTGCCTTAGTAGCTTCTATGTCAAACCTACAACATTTTACCAACTGTATTTTTGGGTCTGCCACTAATTCACAACAATTTGAATAAAGAAATACTCAGAAATGCAACTTTAAGCTTAATTTTTTTAATGCATGTCCTCGATCATTAGACGAATTCTACAGGAACATCGTAAAGACACACAAAAGATAAGGTTTTCATAAGAGTTGGACTTTATGCTAGCCTGTATACTCAATCATATAATTGAGCATACACTTTGAGTTATAATAAGACATATGAATAGGGCACAAACAAAGTCTTAAACCATGATGTAAACTTGTGTATACCAAGAGGTCAACTTTGACGGAACTTCCAACTAGATTTCTTCCTTAAACTATATAACTCTTCAATCAGTTACTCTTCAATTAATGCAATTCCAGCGGCCTTGCACTGATATGCAACACTTCACAGTGACGTGCTTTGCGCCATAATACATGCGTTGCATATCAGTGCAGAGCCAATAAGAAAATAATGTTTTTCTTTGCATCGGAATCAGCCGATTCACATTAATTGCATGAATGGTCGAAGACTTACGATATGTCAAAGAGAGCTTCCCTGCCAGCACTGCCAGGTGGGCTCATTATGGTTTAAAATGTGGGCCCCCCATTGGGTTTGTCCACAGCTTCCATGGTGGGCTTACCTGTGTTTGCCTGCAATGGCCTTTTTGCCTAGGGACCAGTAGCTTGGGCAGCGACCCTGCTAGTTCTGCCAGGCCCTTGGTGGTGCTTGTTTGCTCTGCTGAATCCCGCTAATGACTGGCTAGCATAGCGGGCCAACCCACTGAGTACCTACTTAAGCCAATGAGGGCAAACACTGTTTGAGCCACCATGGAAACTGCGGACAAACTCAATTGGGGCCCACATTTTCTGCTCACTTTTAAGCCATATGGGGCCCACTTGGCCTTGCTGGCTTGGCTGTTCAACACTTATCATCCCCAAGTCGTCACGATTGACAATTGGTTAAGGACCATTGACGTTTCGGGTGTCCCGACCTCGTCGTTTTTTGACATGCTGGCTGTTTGTAAAATCAAGGGTCCACAAGTAGCAGATGCAGTACCAGATGCAGTACCGGATGCGCACTGGTCCTCAGGTCGCATCCGGTACCGGTATCTTAACCCGGTACTGATACCCTAACCTTAACCTAGTACTGATATCCTAACCTTAAACTGGTACTGGTTCGCATGCGATACCGCGTCTGGTTTGCGCCCGGTACCGGTTCGGGTCCAGTACCGCATCTGGTCTGGTGTTGGTATAAGGTTACCAGTACCAATACGTTACATGTCGGGGTACTGGACTGATTCTGGTTCACGGCTCGAAGGTTGGGGACCTGTGATTTAATGGGAACAGCCAGCGACGAGTTGGGTACACCCACAACGCCAAAAAGTGACATGGAGGAGTCCTTAACCAAGCATCAATATGTGACGACTTGGGAGTGAGAATGTGTTGGGTTGTTAAGAAGGTGTAACAGGTGACATGTCTGGTGTTAAAGGATTCAAAGTAAAGACAGACCTACACTGTAACATAAATTTGCTTAATCGCTTTCAACGTTAAAGTGGTGCTGGAGCCTATCCTAAACACTATTACGGGAAGGTGGAGTCCATCCATCGCAGTGCATTCCTGATACATAGAAGCATATCCAATCACATTTACTGCCTAGGGACAATTTAAACTTATCAATTGATGCCCATTTATGGACCGTGGGAGAAAGCTACTAAAAATCAATTTGTACACTGTGAGAATTCCACTAAAAAGACAGGATTTGAACTATTGCCTTCTTGCTGTAAGGCAAGAGTGTTAACCACTACGCAACCGTGACTCCCTTTTTACAAACCAGTTCATTCATATTCGGATCGTAGGAAGGAAGCAGGCATACAGAAAGGCTTTTATTAGAGAGTGCTTCATTGTTGGTGTTAGTCAGCCTGTGCTGTTGACAAAGCAGAGTCGAGAAGTGACTAAGCTGTTCGTGCAGGGGGAGGGAGGGACGCTCCTGGGAGCAGGGAGGCGAGAGTGAGGGAGGAGATAAGGAGTGAAAAATGGCAGGCATGAGTGAGGGTTGGCAGGGGTAAGAAAAGAGAGAAATCCGACCAGTGAATCAGAAAAGCAAGGGGGCGGGGGAGTGCTAGAGCATCCTCACCACCTCAGCAGAAGGCTGGAGGAAGGAAGAGGAATGCGCGAGCTGACGCCCTGCTCCGACTGAATGAGCTGAAGGATGCAGTCGTCCTTCATCCCTCCATCCTTGCTCAGCATCTCGCAGGAGGAAACAACTCCACAGCTCAGCTTTTAAACCGGGGATTTCCTTTGGAGCATAGACGGTGGACTGTTTTCCTGAACGTTTCTAGTTGCTTAGGCAAAAGTTGTGGATGTTGCCCGGCTTTGAAGTTCCTGCTTCAAGTTTGTGTGTTTTGGCATCATGGGATGCACCACCAGCCTGGTTCTGCTGGAGGGGCTGCGCTCCATCCTTGAGAGGAATTGTAACTACATTAAAGCAGCTGGGGAAATGAATGCTTCGGAGGAAGAGGAGGAAACACTGAGCTTCAGGGAATCTCATTTGTGGATTCCTACCACCGCTCTGGTAAGGCCAGACAGCCAAGTAATTGGTTTAACTTCTTTTGGACAAGACATTTGATTCCAGACCGGTGCTTGTAAACAGACACAACGGTTTTCTTTCCAATAGAAACTTTGCAAAAGTACAAGCACTTGGCTTGGCAAATATTTGATCCCTGACTCTTAATTTATCTGGGCTTGGGATCGGCTTGGGGCCCCTCATGGCTACTTTGGCCGAATCTGAACTCTATACCTCCGGCTTCGCCCTACCCCTCCTATTGAAGGGCCATTTGAAGGGACAGGGGTGTCCAAATTTGTTTTTTTATGTGTAGCGTGAAGGGATTTTGAGCTCTGTACCCCTCCACTGCTACGGCGAGCCACGTTGCCCTTTTCCAGACGTAAATGACCGGTGAAAATTGATGGCATCATTGAGTATTAGTACTGTCCGAATTTGAAGACACCATTTTTTTTCATATTTCTCCGTTTGGAGGGCTAAATATAGGGGTAGAGAGAAGCCTTAGGGGAAGTATTCAGATTCAGCCTTTGAATAAAACCAAAGATACCCTTATAAAAGCTTTTCCTATAATCCAGTTACTCTAACCTACCTGGTTTGTACTGAAATTTGAACTCAAAATGTCTTTTTATGTTGATGACTCAGTCATTTACATATCAAACTTTTCTTGTTGTCCTTTTTGGTCTTTCTTTTATGTCGTTCATTCAGTTATTAAAGTATAAACAGTTGTACTGTCTGCCATCTAAAGGGGTTTTGTCATTTTTGGTGTTAGTTGTTGAGATTTAAACAAAAGATCAGATGCAATACCCCCAACAACAAATCAATAACTGTGCAATTAAGGAATAGTTTTACTTAAATTCAAACTGCTTTTATTTATGGTGTGAAATCAGTATTTTTTTTCACTCGGATCAAAGTAATATTTTTGGAAAACCGTATATGATTCAACCATCGGTTTAATCAAATCATCCAGGTAATTTTCTCAACATTTTCTCAAAAAAGTGGTATATTTTGATTTTTATTTAGTTTTGCAACTAGTAACTTCATTATCTTCTGAATATGAAGGCATTTCAACAATGGTGCTATTGCTTAAAAGTAAGGATCATAATTATATTAGTTCATTGTGTAGCTTTTTTTTTTCTATCATTGGCTATTGTTGTTTTAATGGGCAAGTCCACACTTTAATGATAGTTGTGTATTTGCTTTGTGATGCTTCTGCTTGCTTTATGCTTAAAACTTTGCATTTACTATTGTCGTTGGATCTGGTTGTCAGATAAGTCCTTAGCAACAGTCGTTAGCGCCTGTTGTTTCACAGGACACACAGAAAATATTGCTTAGTAGTACCTAGTCATGATCAAATGTTCAATAAAATGTTCCGTAGACATAGACAATGGACCAAAGACATAGACAGTCAACGCAAAAACGTATTTTTGGCACAAATGGGACCCCGAAAGGTAAATTGAGTTTGAGAATTCTTGCATACTGATTGACTTTAGAGCATTGCCAATCAATTTCCCCATGCCATTTCTCCTTTACAGAATATGTTGCTTTTCCCAATAAATCTCTGATTACAAGCAGATCTTTGCTTCCATTCTATTAAACTCAACTTATTTTTCAACAAAGGTTTTAACTTTGAGTTTAAACAAGAAAGAAATTTTCAGAAGATTTCACTTCTGTCTGAAAAATGTGTATAAAGCCTGTAATGAGAGGTTCTAGAGCCTTGAAACATCTATAATCTGACTTAGAACATCACTTCCACGATAAACAAGATACCACAGTAAGTGATTTTTATGGAATAAATTATTTATTTTTTGGCATTTGGGAGTGTTAATTATTGTAAAGTAAAGCATTTTTTTTCTATTTATTATATAAATGATAGTTCTAAGTCTTATGATAGAGATAAACATAATTGTTAACCAACCTAATTTTAGAAGAATATCACGAAAGATATCAAAAAGATTTGTAATATCTCTGTTAAAAAACTTTTTTGACATTTATGTTTCCACCGAGTGCTCCCGATCGGACCGCTCCACTCCTGGCCGGTTAAAAAAGGTCAGGGCAGCGCAAGTGAGCATTTCCATTGAGTGTTGGAACATCAAGGGGCAATAGGCTTGTAGGCCGATAATTTAGCAGTCCGTCATGACGGTGCGACTACAGCAGTTCCCTGGATTTGCAGATTCTGTGCGTGACTCCTGTCCCTAACCCCTGTGATTAAGGGGGGAATATTGAATGGAAATAATTTGATATTCTTAGCAAAAAGAGGGAGGCGAAGAAGATCTTGAGTCAGGAACATTTTCGTTGATCGATCAATTTCCCCGTGTGATGACAGTAACTGCTCCGTTCCATTTTTCTATGGAGCTACGACCAATGGAGGACCAAAAAATTCTAAGAATTGGTCTGGTTTAATGGTTCCATTTTATAATTGAAATCCCTAAAATACCGTACTGGTCCGATCTGGACCACTAAGTGGAAATGAGGAAATAGGCAATTGAAAGTTTGAAAGACATTGTTGGGTTTTTAGACCAGTGAGTTGTGTAGCTTTCTTAGTTGTGTTGCTCTGACTCCATATTTCCTTAAGCGAAACCATAAAGAGGAGTTTTTGAATTTTATTAGCTCTCTGGTTTGCACCATCATTTTTATAGGAGTGAATGAACTGGTGAAGGCACGTCTAATGAAACCTGTGCTTGGTCATCATGTGCGTCAGTCGGCGTTGCTGCTTGGTCTTAAGCCGAGGACCCGTGGGAGCTCTGACATCATCAGGACTGGGGAATGTCCCCTCCTCACGTTCATCTAGTCCCACATGGTTTTCATAGCACTGCTTACAGTGACATCAGGGGTGATTAGAAGACATTAGATCACTCTCATGGTCTTTTTTGATTCTGGGATTTGACATTAGACGGTGGGTAAGTGACTAATGAGTGTATGTGTTTGTGTGTTCAACATGTGGGACCAGTCTGAAGTTTTAACTCCGTTTGAGACAACACCCTCACATTTTTTCATGCAGAGGTTGACTCCCAAACACTACGTCAGCCGGCGCTTATGCAATTCTCCACAGAGCTATGTGGCTCTCTATGTTTATACAAATGTGTGTGCAGATCCCTTGCGTAGGGTGTAGAGGGCTCACATGTCCTAATTGGTTCAAGCTGTATGAAAACAAGTGGATCCCTCTCCACTTCCTCCATTCGTCCCTATCGGACAGGTTTAACAGGAAGGCTCTTCAGCAGATGGATCTGCATTCTGGTTCCATCACATACACTTTCTGAAAGCAGATTTAGGCAATGTTAACTCGTGGTATGGCTTGCTTGGTACCGGGGATTGCTCTAGGAAGCATGATGGTGTGTAGGCAACATGAATGAAGGTGACGTCAGTCCAGCCAGGCTCTTGACAAGAAGCTGATTATCCCACAGAGCTGGTAACTCTTTTACAATGGCCTATTGCCCCAATGGACAGCTGTAGTGCTGTCCAGCCAATCCATTAGAGAACAAGACGGGAGGCACGTTTCCGATCTGAAACTGCTGTGTATTTTTAAAATGTATAAACTATCTTTTTCCTAAAGTATTTATCATGTTTCTGTGTTCTAAAGACACAAAAATATGGCAAGTGAAGAGTATTCTGTCCCTTTGTGGGAGTGTGAATTATGAAGTGTTTTTAAGATGTCATAAAAGTGTATTGATTTCTTAGTGGAGTCATTATTTATTAGGCGAAGACCAATAAACGTGAACTTATGGCTGTGTGTAGACAATGTGGGATACGGGGGCATCTCTCCGTGTATTGATCTGCTCGGGAGCATTTTATTTTCTAGTTCCTTGGCAGAGTTGCTATCAGTATGATTGTGTCTGATTGTGCTTTTGGAAATCATAATTTTGTGTTAGGAAAATGAGGAATTTTAAACAGTTTGAGTCAAAGAAATGAAAAAAACCTACCTTGAGAAGTAGGAATGGCGATCTACAGAAATAAAGTTTTGTTTGTGTACCTTTGTTAAATGTATAGTTTTCTTGTCAACTAGCATTAGTAGAAATTGTTAGCTTTGGGTTAAAGACGAAAGGTTGAATGATCAATCTTGTCAACGCTCTTACAATATCCAAAATGTATTCAAATTGGATGTTGGGTCTGTTTGAGATCATAGTTCCAACTGGAGTCAAATAGAAACATATTCTAACTATCAGTGAACATTAACATCACTGAACACTAAATGGCAGCACTTTGTATTCCATCGTCAACTTTAAAGTGACTCACGTATTGATGAGTCCGAATTTTGGGATTCAAGATTAGCCTGATGCTACAAACACTCCGCATGTGACGTGTGTTTTTGAACACGCGTTTAACCCATGGCTACTGTTTGTTAGCACTTGTTCGCCCCCAATAGTTGGACAAAGGTACGGGGAAAATGTCGAAGCAGTGCAAATATCGCAAATCTCGGTCCTAGCTTTTTCTTTCACAGCTCTATTCTGATACATGAGAGACATGGTGTCATAGAATTCCGGTCAGGCACAAAATGCAATTATTAATTTCTCCTTGGTGATCAATTTTCAAACACTTGCGTGAATTGAAAAGGACACCAGTCATCCGTTACTACCAAAGCCGAATCCCCGATTGGTCAAAATTCAACTGGTTTAACTTTCAACACGTGTTCAGTAGCCACTGGTTTTGTATCCAGAACCCAAGAACGGTCGTAGAAATATGTGTAGAAATTTGCGTAGTAGCGGATGAACTTAGGGCTGGAGGATAAAACAATAATGATATAAGGTGGAGGAGTTTAAGTATTTAGGGTCAACAGTACAGAGTAATGGAGAGTGTGGAAAAGAAGTGAAGAGGAGAGTGCAAGCAGGTTGGAATGGGTGGAGAAAAGTGTCAGGTGTGATGTGTGACAGAAGAGTTTCAGCACAAATGAAAGGAAAGGTGTACAAGACTGTGGTGAGACCAGCCATGTTGTTTGGACTAGAAACAGTGGGACTGAAGAAAAGACAGGAAGCAGAGCTGGAGGTAGCAGAGATGAAGATGCTGAGGTTCTCTTTGGGAGTGACCAGGATGGATAGGATCAGGAATGAATACATCAGAGGGACAGCACATGTTAGAGGTTTTGGAGATAAAGTCAGAGAGGCCAGACTGAGATGGTTTGGACATGTTCAGAGGAGAGACAGTGAATATATTGGTAGAAGGATGCTGAGTCTAGAGCTGCCAGGAAAGAGGTCTAGAGGAAGACCAAAGAGGAGGTTTATGGATGCAGTGAATGAAGACATGAAGGTGGCTGGTGTTAGAGTGGAGGATGCTGAAGACAGGCTTAGATGGAGGAAACTGATTCGCTGTGGCGACCCTTGAAGGGAAAAGCCGGAAGGAAAAGAAGAAGATCGTGATAGATGTTTTTCTCTAAAGAAGTCTACTAATGAGTCTACCGCAATAGACTTTTATTTTGAACGGTCCAACTCCCTCGCGGTCACTTCCGCTAATCCTTATCTGTTCTAATTATGCATTAATACAACAAAACAATTTTTTCCACAAAAATCCCTGTGATTTTTAAAATATTTGTACATAAACAGTATTTTAGACTGAAAATACAGAGTTCCCCTGCTAACTCGCGGTTTCATGTATAAACAGACTTTTTTCAGTCACATGACTCTTTCAGTTCGTCACAAAAACTCAGACAACTCAAGACGCTTGAAACTTTAGCGTCTGTAAGAGGTGCTGCTGTGTATTTCTGTTCCCCAATAAAGACTATGGCAGCTACCCGCACCCCCTCTCTACATGCCCAGCACAGGTGTTAAAGGGTTAGCTATGTTGTTCCGCTTTGCTAACAGCTTAGGCATTTACAACTTATGTTAAGTCGCATAATTCTGACTTATCAGTATTAAAGTCACTTTAAAATTTGAGGAAGGAAAATAAAAATCAGCTACAAGTGGTCATTTTAGCAATGCTACATCGACTACAAACTGCTAAAAGACTGTGCTGCCACCTAGTGTTCAATCATGTTAATAGCTAACAACTGTGCTAAAGTAGAAATGTTAGCACCAAAATACGACAAACCCAGCACTATAAACCAAGTTTAAGCATTTTTTATTCTAATATTTCTTTTTTGATTTTTTTTTCCAATAACCTAAAAAAAACATGATTTAACCTTTTAGCCATGGTTTCTTGCTGCTAAAAGATCACGAAATTGTATAGAAAACAACGAGCACAAATAAGACAAAGGTGTAAAAAAGGTTAAATTTGAAACACTAATATTTTTTTCAGCCAATGTGCAGTTGTAAATATTGATATACCTGATATAGTACTCTGTATAAGAACACATATATGTTTCTGAATTGTAAGATAGTTTTACTGCTTCAGTTATGGTTCTTTTTATCTCTTTTGGATTGGTGTCAATATTTAAGAACCTTCTTCCACTTTTCCTGACTTTTTATGTTTTTTTTCTCCCTCCATTGAATGGTGTATTTCAGCCTGTCCCTTTGAAGCCAGTACAGTTAAAACAGTTTATTCAAATGATCTGAGAGCCCTGCAGTGCGGAAAAAAAAAAAAAACTCTCGCACACGCCTGCATGCGTTTGTGCCACATTTTCTTTGGCGCTTGAAACTGAGAAGAAACGACAGGCTTTGAAGGCTTCCTGACCAAAAAAATGTTATCTTTGCTCTGTAAAATCCCATCAAAATTTCCCGCACAATGGCGTAATTAATCCCGATTGTTGATTCAGAAAATTTCTACGGTTTGTCAACACCGCCATTGGAGCGTGGGTGGGTTGCAGCATTGGAATATTAGGAATTAACATGCGTTGATTGTTAAATCCTCACAGAAAAGTTTAAATGTCATCATTCCGGAGCACACACTGAGATAGAAAACAGCTTAGACTGTAAATCACTGCAACTCAAAGATTAAAAGCTATCATGTGTCCTGAGAGAGCGCCGCTTTTCTGTAGAAACGAGAAGAAGCAGCAGCAGCCGTTCTACAGTTCCTGCAGGAGAGCAGAGATAAAACTGAAGTGTGCTCTGACAGATTCTTCTGCGGGCAACCGCTGCTGTGAATTCAGAGCAGAAAAGAACCACCTTTGAATGCTGGAACTGTGACAACTTGCAATTATTTTGGAAATTCTTACAAGTTTCTCCACATATTTATAGGTTCATTTTGATTAAAACAAATCATAAAATCTAATGTAAATGAGAAAAAGATATCATTTTTGCATCATGGTAGATTAAAATAACCAAGTTGAGTGTTTTTTCTACCACAGGATGAAGTGGCGCAACTCAAAGGATTCTTTTTATTCTCAAGAGTGAAAAAAAATATTAGAAACATTTGCTTAAACAGGGATTTATTTACAGCTTCAGCAACATTCCTGCATGTTAGAAACTTTTCTTATATATATGTTAATTATTTCATAACATTCTATGTCTGTATTAATACATTCAGTCATGGGGCTGCAGGAGTTGCAAAAACTATTTTTGGAAAGAAAAAAAACTTGAACATAAATAATGACATTTCCTCTTAAACATTTCCCAGCCTATATAAAGAGTCCCTCCTTGCCAAAAAACAATTATTTAAATAACTTTAAGCAATCAAATCTGTGTTTTTTCTTATGTATATGGAAGTTTCTCTGATTGAACAATGTAAGCCTTGATTAAATGCAAAAAAAAAAAAAAACACATATCCAAATCAGAGGTTTTATTTTTTTGTCTTTTTTGCTGTTAAAGTAATAGATCTATGTACTTATTGGGGCTGCACAATATGAGGAAAACTTGCGATGTGCGATATTAGTGTGCAGATATGGCCACACAGCTGCTGGATTGCATGTTCCGGCTTGACCCCAATGACCCTCACTACTTTTTCTGTCCGGCTCTGTAAAGACTGCTCTGCGTACAGCTTGTTGGCGTTGTGACCGGATCTGTGGGAAGACGAACCATACAATCATTTGAATTCACACCTGACTTGCATTTCTTTCGTTCTTTTGTTTGGTTTTCTCTTTGGGGTTTTTTGCTAGTTATTTTGGTTCTACAACTTAACCCGAGTCCTCCGTTTTAAAGTGGTGAATCCATGGTTTCTCTTTCATAAAGCACATGTTATTAACACTGATCAAATTAGTTATTTTTAAAGTAGATAAATATTTTCTCCAAATTGGATTGAACTTTCTCAGACTTCTTTAACCTTTTAACACCGGAGATTTCGGCAGACACCTGAATAACATACGATCTTTGACGTGCCGTAAAACTTCAACTTTTTATGTGTAATCAGCTAATTCTGACTCAAGTGTCTACTATCAACACAATGCTGCTTTGATCCAAAATGTAACCGTTGATTACATAAACGGTTGAAGAGTTATGGTAGTCAAAAGAAGGTTACCACTGGAGCTAGAGTTCTGGTGTGCTAAATACGCTACATTTTTGGCAGTGACACGCGGGGAGGTGAGGTTCACGGCTGATGAGGCATTAACGTCATTTGTCAGATTTACAAACATATGAACCCTACAGGGTAGCTTATTCACCATTTGATTGATAACAGTTAAAGTGTGTTAATTTCTTCCATTTACAAGCTGTAGCATATACAGGAATCACCAAGATTGTTATTATTGACTCAAATTTACTTATAAATTAAACGCAACTCCTTTTCTTTCTTCAGTTTTAAAAGCCTGTCTCAATAGAGATCACTGCCAGTCTCCATAAATTCCTGAGTTTAGACACGTAATCATCAGTTTATAAAATAATGCTAAGCAAGAAGCTGTACCTGACTCACTACCGCTATTTCTGTTATTCTTTACCCATGGTGTCACATTCTCTGGGCTCACTAGCGCCCTCTGCCTAGAGACATGCACACTACGGGCCCCGCCCCGTGTATTCTGAAGCACATAGCAGATTTATTAGCAGATAAAAAAATTAAATGAGTCACAAACTAGCCCCAATATAACCAGACAGATGGCGAGAAATAGAAAAAAATGAAATAATTAAAAATAAACCATCTTTTATAATGATAGACCGAATTAGTAAAGTGCATACGTCAGCTGTAGCTCCAGTCAGCGTGTGTAGTAGAGGTGAGGCACAGGCTGCCAGTGCCTCACCTGCCGTTTTCTCTTGCATTTGATCAGGTAATTTTGTAAATTTGCTACGTTGAAACCACACACATAAAAAAGTAATCATAAAATAGACGTGTGTAAAAAATTATATTCTATTTTAAATTTTTAATAATGAAGAAGTATTTTCATATTATTTAAGTGATGTATTTCTTAAGCTGTATTTTGCAGGTGAGGCAGTGCCTGACTGACTTCATGTCATTGATTTTTGGTATAAATTGTACAAAATTGAATTGGTTGAAAAAACAAAATTAAGTCTGAAATAAAAAATTAAGTCACGGAATAAGTTTGTTGGAACTCAAATGTCAGTTTGTTTGTTTTAGTTGTAAAGTTGGACCACTTTACCTTTTAACACCAGAGATGTTGTCGGCAACACCTAAATAACACGGCCTCTGACATATCGTAACTCTTCAACTGTTTACGGATCGTTGTAAATCAACTGATTTACATGTGTTATCACATTACCACTGTAAAGTGTTGCACAACTGCGCTTTTTCTCCGCGTCAGAATCGGCTGGAATTAAGATAATTGGTTGAAGAGTCACTGTAGTTGAAACAGTGTCAACACTAGAGCTATAGCTCTGGTGTCAAAAGCCTCGTTTCCACTGAGCGGTCCGGTCTGGTCTGGTCGGGTATTTTGAGGGTTTCCATTGTAAAATGGACCCATTAAACAGTACTGACCCGTACCTCTTGGGGGGGCCCCATTGATTGTAGGTCCATTGAAAAATGAAGCGGAACAGCTGGGGTGGAGCCATTGTAGCCACCTGCTGATTGGCAGAAAGGGATGACGACTTTAGAAACTGCCAATATAGCGCTAATTTAAGCTAACTTTTGTAAGCATTCGGGTTTTTGTGTTTTCTTTTGTACTCATTTGGTCACAAGTCTATACTGAAAATGCCTGCAAACAAAAGCAAGGCCTGGTCTGCAGTGGAACTGTTCTTTGGTGACGGTGTTATACAGGGTGAGCTTGTCCCACGCTAACGGTCTACACCACACATGCACTGTGAAAAGAAACCACTCAATGGGAGCAAGGCTTAACTGAGTGTAAATGCTCACCAGAATTACTGGACTGTACCGTACCACTCCTTAGTGGACCAGACTGCTCAGTGGAAACGAGGCTAAAGGGTTCACCTGGCTAGCTCTACTGACTTTTGTTTTCAAATGAGCTTCAATCCGGAAGTCACAGTTGCCTCTTGATTAGAAGTAAAAACTTTAGCCTATATGCTGTAAACTTTTAAGCCTTCAACTAGAACTATTAATTAAAGTTGGTCCTATTCTTAAAATACTTTTAAAAACTTTTTTGGCACAAACCTCCACTATAGTTTGATAGTTTTCTCCTCACTACAAACACGTGTTTCTGTAAACACACGCCAGTCATTTGCATTTTTAGGCTGGATTTCCTTTTTCTTTAGTCCCCTAATTTTACACTGAACAATAGGCAGGTGGGGCAGGCTCGGGACCATGTGATCCCTGGAGCTCCTCCGAGTTTTTAATAGGGGAGTGGTCTAATCACACACTGTATGCACACACATTCTTCCATCCGCACAGCTGTCAGGGTGGGAGGAGCCCGGCCCCCCTCCTGATGAGAGACAGAGCCGGGTAAAGAGAAGGAGGCTGTGCTCACTAAAAAAAAAAGAAGTGGGGGGGATCTCACTGGACGTCAGTGAAACTCTCAGACGTTTCGACTCGCTCTGCCATGCGGAGTCACACCTGGTGTGGGGAGACACTGGTTTGAGACGGAGCGCCATGCAGGGCCGGGCGGGAAAGGCCCCTAAAAGGGAGATGGTAATCGAGTCACCGCAGCAGTACAAAAGTTTGGCTGAGATTGAGGCAGAGGTGGACGCGGGGTTACAGGTGACAGGGGTGAGTCTCTGCAGGACTGTCTTTCTCCTCTTGAATCCAGTCTGTCTTGCTTAACGGTGCTAGTGTTATCTGATTGATTCAACAAAGTTTCCTTATCTCTCATGCACAGCTTTGAAGAGGTTTAGAGAGGTTGAGCGGAAATGGGAAGTAGCTCCTTCAGGGCATGGCTCTCCAGGGGACTGAGAGTTGATCTTTTTTTGGAATTGGAGCACTTGTGGAACCCTTTGTTCATTAACCGTCACCGTTCCTCTGAGTTTAAGGTTTTCACAAGCTTAATGTGAAATTTAACCTAATTGTTGCCAAAGATTCTTATCCAGAAAACAAAAAACTACGGATGGACCAGCGTTCACAAGAGTAGATGGAGCTAATTGCAACAGTGCTCACATCTGCTTGTTGTTTGTCTTTTGTCTGACTGGCAAACGTCCAGTTGGTGATTATTTTCTTGTTGGCGTATCAGATGATCTTTTGCATCTAGAGACTGAGAAATCTGGAGGGCCTTACATCACCAGTGGGACTTGTTGGATAAATAAAAATGTAAATCTCGGGGTCTGACACATTTAACTGGCCTCACATTGTTTTGTGGTTGTTGGATCCAAACCAAGAGGCTTGTCCAAGGATTGCAGATTTCTTGCAGCAAAAAAAATGATTGTCTTTTTTGTAATTATCTAGCTTGGTAAACTTCTGAGTCAGATCTCCTCATCTGAGAACAACTCTACATTTAGATAAGTCTAAAAGGTTGCTGCCTTGTTGGAATCCCTGGTCATGCCACCAAAAAAAGGTCCAATGGCTTTAAGTGAAACATCTGGAATCTCCTGGGAATTCTGGGATGTTTCCCATAAATGCGAGTCTCTTTGGACGAGACCTTCCCCTCGACTGGTCCTGGTTGATAGATCACAGGGGAGTTTGTAGGAACACCTCATGTCTCTTTAGTTCCTTCTGAGCGGCGATGCTTAGTTTAGTGTAGAACCTTAGACCGTGACCTCGTTTGGGTTTCCAGCATCATTGGCGGATTACAGCTACCCAGTGACTATGATGTAAAGTTTTAGTCAAAACTCCGGATGGATAGGGGCGGTCTGCAGGCAAAAATTTGCTAGTTTTGTACTGGTTAGGCAGGAGGCTTGCATGAAATAACAAGGTTGTAGAATACTAGAGCCCATTAGAGTGAGGTAGGTGAGACGCAGGTAAGTCTTGCACACTTGCGCAAGGACCACAACACTGCTGTTCATGTTATGATGAAAACTGTTACTATTTGCTAAATTAGACAATCCTATGGGGGTCCTATCACCCGCACACCCCATCCATAGAACATTTGAGCCAGTACGCACACCCTACGAACGACTGGCGTAAGGACATTGTATGACAGCGTCACCTGTACGACAGAAGAGCGTGCAACTAAAACTATTACAAATACTTAACGATACACTTATCACACGCATGACGATCTTATGTTCATTTTTATGATATCCCTTAAGGTGGTCGCACAAGCCTTGAGGGAAATGCAAGACACACCTGCGCACCCCTTACAACTATGGACACACTGGACAAGTAGGGAGGGGCTTCTTCTACTGTTTACTAGCACATGTTCGACCCCTACTGTTGAAAGAGTCTCGGTGCAAATCTCGCAAATCTCTCTCCAAACTTTTTCTTTTACGGCTTTATTCTGATATATGAAAAACTCAAATCACAATTTGTAATTTCTCCTCCACGTTCAGTTTTCGAATTGTTGATACTTGCGTGAATTAAAAGAGACGCCATCCATACTTCGTTACCAAATCTGAATCCCAGTTTGGTCAAAGTTCAACCTCGTTTAACTTTCAGTGTTCATTCAGTGGCCAAACGTTTGTACGTAGAGCCTGAAAATAGTCTTAAAAATGTTTGTAGCTATGCGCTAGCGGGACAGTTTTGAACGTGGAAGTCTGAAACGCGGGTTTACGCATGATTACCTAGACTTTTCATTGGGAGGAGACTTAATACTCACGCAAAGTTTTACAACACAACCAATGACTAAATTAAGCGGACATGAACCTTTCCGTCATCATAAAAGTAAAGTTTCTGTTTTTGCTGCTTGTTTTTCTTGCGATTTTCTCCATTTGATGTTTGGAAATGAAAGCATTGTTTGCAAATTTTTGTGTTGATCACTTTTAAGCTAAACAAGCAAAAAATTAATACAAGGTTTCAGTCAAATTCACTTTATCTGTTAATTTTTTTTTTATAAGGTTTGCAACTATATTTGCATCTAAATGATTATTTATCCTAGATTAGATGTTTTACCGTAGCTACTTTGAAATTTCCTACTTATTTTTTAAAAAACACACCTGGAGTATATATTTATTTATATTTTAAAAAGGAACTCAAAGAGGTTAATTAGAGTCTAGACAAACCCGATTCAACTGTTTTTGTTGTTTTTCTTCAGATAGAGTCTGTGTATCTGTTTCCTGCTTCCAGCCACAACACACCGGCTAAATGCAAAGCTAAGCAAAATAGTTCCTCGACGTGACGGCATGTCATGACAAACAGTGTGTGTTATCAGTCCACTAATTTACTGTATCTTCACGTACAAGATCTGCTTACGTTTATGTCTGACCCTGAAATGGAGGCTAGTTGGGTGTCGCTAGGGCAGTAAACTCTTTCTGTATCCAGATCCAGTCCTGAGCTCATGATTCTGTGACTGGTACCATGGATCACCCTCCCCTACCAACATCTTCTCCTCGTCAAGCCCACATTCATTCATTCATTGCTCTCTCTGTGCCATTTCCTCCTCCTGCAACTGTCCACCGCATACATTGTGAAGGGACAATGGCAGCTTGTTTACATCGTTTTAGTTTCACTTCTAGTTTATAACCCATACAGGTTATTTCGTGCAAGTTAAGCAAGAAGTGAAGATTCAAACACACGAAGAAAGTATTGAAGTTTAAACAAATTTTTGATCAATGATAACGTGATGCTTTTTCTTTGTTCATCAGGTAAAACCAAAGATTATAGAACCTCTCGACTATGAGAATGTTCTCCTCCAGAGGAAGACCCAGATCGTCAGTGATGTTCTACGGGACATGCTGCAGTTCCCCACAGACGACTTCCAGGTAACTTGGTTGATGATTTTGATTTATTCAAGAAGCACTAGAAACATCAGTGGTTAAAACAAAAACAAAACAGCAGTATAAAGGCTGTACTAAAGAGACAGATCTACATGTTTTTACTTTGATTACCGGTACTGGCTGTGTCAGTACAGGTTCTAGTTAAAACACATTTCCTTTTTTTATTGTATAAATTTGTAAAATAAAGTTGACTTTAACACATTTTAAGTTTATATTTGAAAATCTCTAAAAGGCAAAAATGAAAAAAATAACAAGCAAAAGCTTCCAAAATGTTGATATAGCCATAACTAGTTTTGAAAATGAATATGCAAAAGGCAAGCTGGGAAATCTAGAGAACCAAATTCATCCACAAAAATTCATTAAACTGATTTTTTTTACATTTAATCTTTTGTGTTGTTGAGTGCAAACATAAACAAATGTTACAAATTACTTTTTCTTTTTGGAGCTTTTAGCGAAAACCAAGTGGATTTAGCATGCTAAAGCTAAATGGTTAGGCTAATTTTTTGTTCTGTTTTTCAACGTACTTGAAATTTTGGAGTTCTAATATCTTAATTCAAGAAAAAAAAAAAAAAACTTTGTCATGATTCAGGAAATAATTCTCAATGTTAGATCCGCATACACGTTTTCAAACTTAGCTTCACGGGCTAAACGGTTAGCATGTTTTTCTGCATGAAAAGTTATTGAAATGATCCCCAAAAATCCGTTAAAATTGGAACAGATTTTTGGGGATCAAATCAAGTTTCAAATATATATATTTTTTCAATAACTTCACATTCAGTTTTTAGTGTTTTTTTAATTGCAATTTTAGACAAATATTACAAATTCTGTTTTTAGAGCCTTTTAAGCATCGTATAACTAAATTCTTAAGCTATTTTTTTTTGTTTTTTTAACCTTCTTGAAGTTATTAAGTTTGAAAATCTTAATTCTTTTTGAAAATGATATGTTTATCATATTTTTTTAATATAATTCGCAATGTTTCTCAACCTACTTGAAATTTTTGAGTTCTAAAACCATTTTTTTTCTAATTAATTGTTGTATTTTCATGAATTTAAAAATAATTGTCAATGCCACAGACAAGTTTTAAACCTTTTGCTGCATAAAAAAACATTTAATTTAACCACAAAACCTCATTAAACATTATAAATATATTTTTTGTCATTAAGTTGACATTTAATCTTGCATGCTGTTGAGTACAAGAATTCTTTTTTAACGCCTTTAGTGATAGCCAAGTGGATTTAGCATGCTGAAGCTAAGTGCTAAAACTAGCATCTACCTACATTTTTTAAGTTCTAAAATCTCATTTTTTTTATTTAATTCTTTTTTGTCATACTTTTGGTAATAATTCTCATTGTTGGTGCCATTACACGTTTTAGCTTCTCGGGCTAATTGTTAGCATGTTTTCCTGCATGGAAAAACAGCAAAACTAAATATCTGTTTGTTCAGAATCCTTATGGGGTCTTTAATTAAAAAAAAGGAAAACATTGAGTTTAATTTGTAGGTTTGATAGTCCAAACTGTATATAAGAAGTAGCATTTGTATGTTAAACTGTGAGAGAAAAGCGAGTAGTAATCACACACTCAAGGGAAATGTGAATTGCTCGATCATCTTTCTTAATAATGCAACAAAAATGGTCAATGTAATGTAAGCAACACAAATTATGTGTTTAATTTTTCAATTATTTGAAAAAAAAATTGTGTTTTAGAGTAGTTTTAATGTTTGTTTTTGATAAGATACTATGGAAGTGAGTGCTGAAAGCTACACTCTATTTAAAAGTAATAATGTTTATTCTATATTAATACAATAACAGAGACGACCATTACTGTGTGTAATTGTCCAAAATGGGTCCTGTAATATTCTTAAATTGTGTTTAAGTGCCAGAATAATTGTGTCTGTGAAGAAAAATGATAAGATTTTTTGTGTCTGCTGCCACTTTTGGAGCAACTAAATATTTTTGATAAATTCTCAAAAACTCACTTCTATGTACATTTGAAATTATTTTAACTCTTTTTTTGGTAAGTTTATATACTTTCCCTCCTCAACAGGGATGTCATGTTCACAGAACAGTGTCAAATCAAATCATTTCAAACATAAAAAAATCATTTTCTTTTAAAAACTGAATGATGTATTGTCAGAATTGCACATTGGAGTTGAATAATACACAATTGCTGCACAATTACAGTTCTGATAGAGATACGCAGTCTGGATAGAGGGAAGTATTTTGGAAAATCTCACGCAGGACTTGCTTTACTTTTAATATAACATTTTTTTGTGCCGCAATCCATGAAATCCCATTTTTGTCTTTAAAAACTGAACTGAAGGTTTTTATGCTGCTGCCTGCTGTTGAGTTCCTGCTTGAGGGTTCACAGAGCTCTGAACCAGAAGAACCATCAAAGCCCGGTGTGATGACTGTGAAAGAAATGCTGTTAATTGGCCGTCAGCCGATCCTTCTCACAGCTGACTGAGAGCAAAAAGCTTTTGGGAACAACCACAACTTTTCATTACAGTTTAGCTGACAGAGCTGTGGAAGGTGATTGATTGAACCAGTTTTTTGGGGGAACTATTCCTCCAAAAAGTCTGGTCAGATGTGTTTTGGATTTAGCTTAAATTGTGGGCAATCTAGTAGATCCTTCAAGTCTTTCTCCGATCATCTTTTGATCTTATTTCAATCACAATTATACATTTTTTATTGAAATTTGAAGACCTGTGTCGATTAATTGAACAGGTCTAGTTTATTAGAAATTTGCCTCTAGGTTGTGGGTTCGGTCATTAGGGCGGAGCAACTCCACCCCCTTTTCCGTCAACCAAGGAAAACCAAGACCCAATCAGTCTTTAATCTTAGGAAAATCAATCCTATCAATCATTAAAATACAATTAAATGAGAATTTACTTTTAAATTGCAGACCTCCAATGTTTTTAATTCTGAATGTTCCAAAGGTTTGAACTATTTATTCTGCTCACATATTTGGGCAGAATTTTTAATTAATATTTCAAAGTTCAGAAACGTAACTTTTCAGTGGATGAATTTCTTCTGATTTGGGATCTTTAATCTGTAAAAATAATTGTAAGAGGGTCGGTCATATCGTCTAACTTGTCGAAACAGAAAACTGACAGAAAAAACCCAATTTACTGACTTTTTAAACATTTTGTTGGAGTTCAACTGCATTCACAAGTGTTTTTTTGGTTGTAAAATGTCCACATATTAAATAAAAATTTACCTCTGTAATCAAAATTTGTATATTTTTGTATATGTTACATTCAATTCGATTCAAGTCAATTTTGAGTGTACACATTTTGACACATTTGATTGGAAATACATTAATAATATTTACATATGTTTTTAAGATTTTCATATTAATCACATATTGTAAAACATATTAGTGAAATGATAATAAGATTGTTAATACCTTACAGTGTTACATGGATTCTCAAACAGAGAAGCTCCAACAATTGTTCTGCCTCTCCTGGAGGAGGTTTCAGTTTGGCCACTAGGTGGCGATGGAGCTGTAGAATTGCACCTTATTCCAGAAGAAGAAGACAGTATGAGGGAAAAAAAGTGTTTTTAGCCACATTTAAAAAATATTTTCTTGAAAGATTTTGGAAAATTCATGCCATGTATGTTTTGATCGACCGAGCGTTAGCATTAGCCATCCTATGGGAAATCCCTTTATACGTTAGCATCAAGCTAGCAGATTGTAGCCTTGTGTGTTAGATCGATCACTATTTTTATGGATTAATTTAGATCAATTAATAAATTTTATCACCCCAACTCTACTTTGACGGGACGTATAGCTATAAAAATGTTACTGTGCTACTGATACTGCCTAAAATTGGTTCACAGAGGCACCAACTCCATATACTTTTCACTTGGATTCACAAAAATGTTACACAAATTCTGGGTAAAATTCTTATTTAATACTCATATAAAAGCTTTTATTTACACCAGTCGTTTCTCACGCTAAAATCTTCTCAATTCACCTTCCGTTTTTGTCAAATAAACCAACATTTCTCACAATCCCCACATTCTGGAGATGAATAAAACTTCCTCTGTGTGGCCTGGTTGTTCAATGGAGGGCAGAATGTCTACGAGCGTGCTCGCCTCTGGTAAGAATTAGAGATTTTTTTTTTTTTTTTCCTTTGAAGAAACCAGGTCAGTGTGCCACGCTTCGACTCTCGTGGTCGTGGGTTAAGTTGAGTCTAAGTGGTAGCAATGCAGCTTCCAGCAGCTCTGAAGACCCGCCAAGCCAGCAGCCTTTAAGCCCCCGAGGCTTCCAGTGGTTTTTCATTCTGGCTGTATGCGTGTAATAAAGAGCGGAGAAAGAGGGAAGATTCAGGACTGGAGTCGTATAAGATTCTATTTTTTTAATTTGTCCTGCTCGACAGCTGAGCAAACAGATAGGAGCTGAAAACAAATGGGGTTCAAATACTAAGAAAAATGCTTCTTATATATTGCGCTGTATTATAGGAAATTCTTGTACAGTTAGATGTGACATCTCATATAATTAGAGGGGTTCCAAACCAGGAAAAAAATGTGATCTCGGCCGCTTCAAAAATCTTCTCTTCTGACCCAGCGTGGTTCTTATCCCTTCACAGGCTTGAAGGGCTTTAGACTTTTAATGACAAGCACATATCCTGCTATTTCTGTCGGAAATGAGCAAAAGTCTCTATATCTGCTATTCATTTTTCATCCTCCAACTATTTTCTTTTCTTATCTCCCATCTTTAATATCCCACTCTTGCTATGTTCACTTTATTTCATCTGGTCCAAAAAAAGAGAAATATAGTAGATATAAAGTTTAGCCTCAAATACAGAAGGGGTTTATACAAATATGCACCTCCTGTGTCCAAAGATTCATAGCCCTTGATTGTAGACGTAAAATCTGTCCCACACAAGTAGTTTGGTCAGCTGCTAGACAGAACAAGTAAAATAAATTTTTTATATGTTTACACCAATTGAAGACCCAATCAGAGTAAGGATAGGCAAGATATCGGTGCCAGTATCAGCTGATATTTGCGTAATTTGAGTTTATCGGTATCAGTAAAAAAACACTGATATTGTTCTGACTGTTTTCAGATACACTTAATTTTTGACATCATCGATACTTGTTCCTAATAGTCAGTAGTTGTTGTTCTCATGTATATTTTATACAAGATACAGATATATGTTGTTCCTAATAGATCCCCAGCAATAGAATTCTTATGGTTTACAGTTATGTCTAATAGTCAGTAAATAATCTAAATGTTTTCAGATATATTCTCAAAGTTTTTAAGTGATACTTGTTACTATGAGGTCCCTTGCTGTATGTTAAAAAGATCAAGTACAATGTGGATGTGTATTAAAAGAAAAGTTGTGCTTAAAGAAACAAACAACAAATCTAAACTTGGTGTTATTGTGGACACCTAAATATCGGTATTTGCAAATATCGGCTACAGTTGGGGAAATATCGGTTATTGGTATCAGCAAGGAAAAACGATATTCGCCCATCCCTAATTCCGATCATCTTTTCAACTATTTTAAAAGTGTTCCTAGTCGGCTTTTAATTATTATTATCGCATTTTTAGCCAAAATAAAAGACATAGTTTCTGCAGAGCGGCAGTAGTTCATTAGTAATTTGTGGGCTGGATCGTTGGTGCGGAGCAACCCCACCCCCCTTCCCTTCCCAATGCTGAGAGTTCTCTGTTTACACGCTCTCCCACTAGCTTATAGCCCCTCACACCCTCAAGTTAACTTTACTGGTGCAACAAAAACTGCTAGCAACATTTTAGCTATGGAGTTGTATAGTTTTTAGATACCAGCTTGGACGAGGAAAACAAAGACGTTTACAGGTGGATTTGTCCGAATGGGGCGGAGCAGAGAGCTTGTGGCCCTCCTACCGTATTTTTATGACATGTAGCATAAAAAAATCAAATTATTATGTTAGGTCAAAGAGCGTGTTTTTGTTTTTGTTTTTTATTCTGCATCACCAGTGACAACTTAGATGTTAATGGGTTAAAAGCTTTCATGTGTAGATTGGTTGATCAAAGCTAATTAACTTTTACAAAAGTAATGAAAATGTTATCCCAACGACAAACCTATGTATGTTATACACATTTTATTTAGTAGTACTTTACTGAGTACCTAAGTACCAAAGTATTTACTGAGTACCTAAGGAAAATGTAATGCTTTTTATTTCAAAATAAAAGCATAGCTTGCAATAGAGAACTTTATTACACAATAATGAGTTTCAAACTAACATTACAGATGTTTTTGAAGCATCAAACACACTCAAGTGTCCTTGAACAAAGTCTTAACCTTCCCCCCATGACCTCTGACCTTCCTTTGAACAGGGGTTCAAACGCAGGTTTACTTTAGGGATCAATAAACTTCCATGCAGTCGTGACGAGGAGCCACCCGAGCGGATGTACTGCTTCCTTCATGCCTTCCTTCTGTTTCTCCCCTCAGATCTCCACCCTGCGGCGCCTGGGCCGCACTCTGTTCTCCACCGTCCCGGAGGCGGCGGAGAAGGAGGCCAGCTCCCTGTTTGTGCAAGAGGTAAAAGCACCTGGTCAAAAATCATTCATCCGTCCACCTCTGTGCCAACTTTTTCAGTTTATTTTCATCCAGTTTGGATAACAGTTTTACTATAGTTTCATCAGTAAAGGGATTTTATTTTTTATTTTTTTGACAGAATTTAGCCTTTAGGTGACCTCACAGCGGTGTCTCCACCCATGCATGTTTTCTGAAGATCCAGATCCAGGACAGAGTTCAGATCGTGTTGTTTCAGGACAGCTCGTTTTGCAGGAGCGGGGCCTGAAAAAGAGGGATAAGCGATACTCCCCAAATGCAGAAATGACATCATAACATCTGGACCAGTTGTGGCGTTTCGTCGAAATGTGGCTTCAGCGTGTTTTTGTCCTGTTTTCCGTGACCGCTTGGCTCACCCGCCTCAGATAAATAGTTGTTTTTGCAGCTGCTCCCTCCAACTGCAGAAATATTCGACCCGATAATCAATCAGAAATGCATCAAATCAATTGACAACCAAAAATCCCCTAATAAACCGCATAGTTTTCCTGCCAGCTGGGCCAAATTTATCGTTTTTAGTCAGAAAAAATTTACATTTAGGATCATTGAAAAACGTTTTTACATAAGAGAAATATTTCATATGGTCAAACTTCTGATTACTTTTGATGATGTGGAAAAAATGCAATGCAAAGCAGAGTTTTAGTTAAAAATAAAATATAGGAAACAATGTAGGTGCTGGACAAAACAGTAGACTTATATAAATATTTACTTAATTTTCATAACAAACAATGTGAAATGTTGTCAGTGTCACAAAAAATTAAGCAAATATTTGATTAATCGTGTACATAAAATTGATATGTTTTAGCTAAAGAAATGGGAAAAAATATGTTTTAATGTAATATATATTTTTTTAAATAATAGGCTTTATTATATATATTTTTTTATTTTTCATGCTACTTTATAATTCTTTATAGTGCCTCTTTTTTATATAAATATTTTTCTTTCTACATTAAATGCCATAAGTTTCCACTTTTAAACCGGAAGTGTTGAATTCTAAAAGTTAATATTTTGTTGTAGATGGAGCTAGTGTAGTGTTTTAATATTAGCAGTTTTTTTGCATTAGGTTGCTTTAATTCTTGTTGAATTAAACACATTATGAGAAATATGATTTGTAGTTTTTGTCTCTTTGGGAAGTTTACTTTTTTTAAAAATATTTTTTAACTGAATGCATCCAGGAGTGATAGTCTTCAACCATGGAATTTTTGTTTAAAATATTTTAATAAACTTATTTGAAACATCTTATTTTATTATATATAATATTATATATTTACTTTGTTTACTATGGAGTTTTTTGTTTAAAATACTTGTAATATATATATATATGTATTTATTTTCAAGGTCTTTTCTAATTCTTTTTATTTCTTTTTTATATAAGCTTTTTTCTTTTTACATTATTTGCCATAAGTTTTTGTCACCATAAAAGTGGTAAATTTGAAATAATTTTTTTTGTTGCAGTTGGAGCTAAAGTAGCATGCTAATATTAGCAGTGTTTTTATTTTGGGTTGTTTTTTAATATCAAAT